>NC_056727.1:666565578-666585578 GCF_019279795.1 Protopterus annectens | reverse complement strand
TTGAGTGGATGCCATATGAGAGAACATCAAAATATGATGGACTGGTGTGGAGAGCATGGGTTGTCTGGCAATCAATGGAACTGAGGAGTCAAGCTGTCAGTTTGAGGTTGTGAAGGTTGGGATGAAGCATTCCTGTCAGATGTGACAGAAGATCTGTAAAGGGATCCAGAATCAAGGGTTCCTTCTGTAGATGAGGCCGGAGGAATTGAAACCAAATTTGCCAAGGCCAGTATGGGGCAATAAGGATTACTGTTCTCTTCAACCTGTTGGCTTTCTAAAGGAATTTGGGAATCAAAGGGATGGAGGGAAAGGTGTTCAACAGAGTGGGAAGCCAATCATGTATGAGACCATCTTTCCGGACTCCCCCGGTGGGGGATTAGGGTGAAGTAGCTGCTCCATTTTTTCTTTAGGGGAGAAGCAAAGAGATCACAGCAAGGCTGATCCCATCTGTGGAAAATGTCCTCCACTACTATCTGATTGAGGGACCAGTCATGAGGGATGAGAATGGATCTGCCAACTTGTTCACTATCACATTGGACTTTCCAGTAATGTGCATTGCAACAAGAAAACAGTTGGATGATATTCCCACACTCTGAGTGCTTCTCAACACAGAGGATAATATGATCAGTTTCCTCCTTGTTTGTTTATGTACCAGAGCACTGAAATGTTGTCTGATTGAATCACCACTGTTCCTGGAGGAAGAACAGTCTGAAATGCCTGCAATGCTAGAAGCACTGCCCTCATCTCCAGGATGTTTACATGAAACTTAGCCTCATCTGTAGACCAGGTTCTTTGGACTGTCTTGCATAGATAATACCCCAGCCACCCTATCTGGGAAGCATCCGTGGTCACCATGGCCTGTAGTTGAGGGAGAACAAAGGGTCGACCTTGCATCAACTGTTCTGACTGAATCCATCATGAGAAGGTTCTTTTGCATGTGTCTTTTATGAGGATTTGGTGAGACATTGGTTGGTGGATAATTAACCATTGTGCAGCTAGAAGCCATTAAAGCATTTGCATGTGAAATCTGGTTAATGGAACTAACACTATTACCACAGCCATTGATTCTAAAGCCTGTAGAACATGATGAGTGGCTACCTTTTTGTTCCTGATTAATCTGCGAGTTTGTCAAATGATTGTGAACACTCTGGAGGGGTTAAGTTTCACAATCATCTGAGTGGTGTCCAGTAGTGCTCTGATGAACTCTAGTGTTTGTGAAGGGTCCAGACATGATTTTTGGCAATTAATGCATATGCTTATGCCTAGCTCTGCACAGATTTGAATAACAGAGTCTCCTGCATGGATATGTAGATGCCTGGTCAGGGCAGATATGAGCCAGTCATCTAAATAAGGAAACACCTGGAATCCTTGTCATCTAATGAGACCAAAGGGCAGCGCTCTGAAATGGTACTGACTGGCTCCCAGCTGGAAGCATAGGTATCTCCTAGAGTGTCTGTCCATTTTATATGATAGCATACATCATGAAGATTTACAGAGCATATCCAATTGTCCTTTTTCAGAAAAGGAAGTGTGGACTGCACCATGACCATTCGAAACTTGCAATGTCAAACTGACTTGTTTAATTTGCTGAGATCCAGAATTGGTCTCCAGTCCTCTGTCTTCTTTGGAACCAAAAAGACCCTTGAGTACATTCCGAACCCTCTCTGGTCTTGGGGGACCTCTTGGACGACTCTTTTTTTCCAGCAGTTTTTGAATTTGAATGACTGCTTGATCCCTTTGACTGTGGGAAATGTCTGGGATTTTTCTGTTTGGATGGGGGGGGGGTTGTTGAGAGAAGAGAATTTGGTAACACCCGGATATTATCCTCTGCACCCACATATCCAAAGTTATGTTTTGCCAGGCTCTCCAGTGTAGGGATAGTCAACCTTCAATTGCCTCCAGAGGTGGACACTCAGGCCTCCTTTCCAGAGCACTGAAATGGTTTCCTGAAGAAAGACTCCAAGGACCCTTGGGTCTGTGGACCTCCTCTGCCGTAAGGGCGGCATCTTCCATTATTGTTCCACCCCTCCACATCTGGGTGAAAATTCTCCATGTGTGTCTTGATAAGTCGCAATCGTTTTGAACCACATTTTTCCATTGCCTCTCTGACCTTTAGAATAAGGTCTCTGAGGAGCTGAAAAATGTATACTCGTGGCAGAAAGAGTCTTGCCTTCTTTCGCACACCTGGATACCATATCTTTGACTTTGGGACCAAAAAGTGAAGTGCCATCAAATGGTGCATTGACGAAAGAAGACCTAAAAGGCTCTACAAAATTGAATAGGCGCATCCAGGCATAATTCCTCATAGAAATGCTGGAACCCACCACTCTACTCATTCCTTCAGCTGCATGCAGGATGAACCTCATGGAAAAGTTAGCTACAGAATGTAGGGTCACTAACTGGGAAGTTGCCTTTTCTCTTGCTCTCTCAGCTACTGCTTCTTCAAGGGTACCTGGCAACTCCTTGATCAGATCCCTTTGCAACCTGGTGATATGAGAAAGGTAATTCAGTGATCACAGTGCAAAGGTCATTGAAGAAAAACTTGCTTCCCACATCTATCCATCATCCTGGAATCCTTATTAGGAGGATGAATAGTTGAACTCTCCTGCCAAAGTTCCTCCTTGGTCATTGTCGTCACAACCATGGTATCTACTGCAACCCCTTTCATCAAAAAGGCCTTGTCAGATGGGGTAGTAATTATTTTATTCAGTCTCCGGGGAATGGGTTCAATGGAATCCGGGGTCTCCCACACCTGCTGGGAGATCAAACCTATGAGTTCATTGGTGGGCAGAGTCATCCTGGAGGTATACAGTCGGGAACCAAAGGCCGTCAGGTACACTGACTCCTCAGGCAAAGAACTACTGGACTGCCAGCTGCCTTTCTGTTTCAGGATCTCCAGAATTTCCCCAAAGGAAACATCCTCAGGAGATGACCATGGGGATCCTTCTCCCTCACTGAGGTCTGTGTCTTCCATGGCTGATTCCTCCATGGAGTCCAAATGCTTCCTCAACTGAAGGGTTCAGATCCAATCCCTCGGCTCCAACTTGGCCATTGCTAAAGCTCAGGGCAACCAACAACTCTCAAGCTTTTTCCTTACCCATAATGCTCCAACCCCACATACCTCAGAATTTGTTTGCTGATTTTTACTAGAAAGGAAATCTTTGCAGACAAATAGGAAGAAGACTACATCTGGAGCTCAATATAAAAGACAGTAACGTCCATTAACTACTTATTCTTCCAGGATTTTTCAAAGGATGGGGATTGGAGGGCAGGGAGTTGAGGAAAAATGAAAATGGACAACACAGATGAATGTTATGGTGAGTACATAACTTCTTTATCTGATGTTCTCTATTTTCATTCTATCCTCAACTGATGATACAGAGTCCCCAGTTACCTAAGATCGTGGGTGAACTCAAGGAAGGATACTCCCGAGCACAGTTGAACCAAATGATGCTCTACCTCTGGAGACCAAAACAAATTTGTAATAAGTAACAACGGTATGGGGAGTGGTCCAAGTTGCTGCTGTGCAAATATCATCCATGGACATTGTAGACTGAAAAACTGAGGAAGTTGCTATGGATCTAGTTGAATGGACCCATGATGGTTTGGTAAAGTAATGCCCAATTTGTTATAAATAAATGAAATACAATCAGTCTGCCACCTGGCAACTGGCTTTCCCAAATTTTTCTCCTGCAAATGAGACAAACAATTGGTCAGATTTTCTGATGTCTTTTGTTCTATTTAGGTAAAAATGTAATTGTCTGTGAACATCCAATAAATGTATTCGACCTATACTGGCAAATTAATGGACTGACTGATATTAGATTCTGACACCACCTTTGGAAGAAAGGATGTGTTAGTTCATAATACAGCTCTATCCTTGTGAAAAAGCAAGTATGGAGGTTTTGAGGACAATGCTTGAATCTCATTAATTCGTCTGGCAGAAGTAATGGCTACCAGAAAAATTGTCTTCCAAGAAAGGTATTTGAGGTCACACTTATCTGCTGGTTTGAATGGAGAATGAATAAGAGCTTGCAGTACCAGATTCAGGTCCCATGGACAAGTAGGGTCTTTAAAAGGAGGTCTTAGAAAAAGACTGCATCGCAAAAATGATCTGCAGTGCTTAAGAAAAGCAACCGAGAAACCCTCAAATCCAAATGGCAAATTCAATATAGCTGCAAACTGAAACCAAACTGTTAGGGAACTAGCTTCTTCTTTAAAATGTACAGCCAAAAATTCCAGGATGTTATGTATGGGAGCTGAAAAAGGATCAACATTATTTTGGTGAGCCCAGCAAACAAACCTTTTCTATTTACTGGAGTAGAGCTTGCGTGTGGAGGGTTTATAGAAAGATAAGAGTATATGTCGGACAGGTGAAGACAGTCTAGGTTGTCTGGCTATTAATGGAATTGGAGAAGTCAGGCTGTCAGCCTGAGGTTTGTTATATCTGGATGAATCATGCCTGTCAGATGAGACAGGAGGTCAAGAGACAGATCCAGAATCCAAAGACTTGTGAAATAAATTAGGCCAATGGAAGGGGAACCAAATTTGTCAAGGCCAGTAAGATGCAATGAGGATTACTTTGCTGTTCAATGTGGCAGCTTTCTGTAGGAATTTCAGAATTACAGAATTGGTGGATAAGCATAAAGTAGATGGGAGAGCCATCATGAAGGAGAGCATCCCTCAGTGATTTCCCCTGTGGATGGATTAGGGCAGACTAGCTGCTGCATTTGTTTAGGGAAGAAGCAAAAAGACTGCAGCAAGGCTGGCCCCACTGAAGGAAAATAATTTCTGCTACATTCTTGTTGACCAACCACTCATGACGTAGAAGAATGCACCTGCTCAGCTTATCTGCTATCACATTTGACTTCCCCTGAATGTGCTTTGCTATTAGAAAGCAGTTGGATATGATCTCCCATTGCCATACTCTGAGTGCTTCTTGACACAAGGGATAACACTTGATCCCTTCTTGTTTGTTGATATACCAAACGTCTGACATGTTGTCCATCTGAATTGTAATCTCCCCCAAAAGGAGAGCATTCAGAAGGGCCTGCAAACCCTAAAATCACTGCTCTCATCTCTAGGACATTGATATGCAAGTTGGCCTCTTCAGGAGACCAAGTCCCTTGGACTGTTTTTCCCAGAAAATGCCAGTCCCTTGGACTGTTTTCCCCAGAAAATGCCCCCCACACCCCAAGAGGAAAGTGTATGTGGTCACTATGGCAGTGGGCTGACAGGGAATGAATCGATGGCCTTGAAGAACCTGGTCTGATTGAATCCCTCACTCAAGATCCCTCTTGCATGTGTGGATGTTTTGTATTGGAGTTGACATGAGTTGGTAAAGTATCGAATACTGTGTGGCTAGCATCCACTGAAGGACCCTTATGTAAACTCTGGCTAAAGTTACTAGTGTTATTGCTGCTGACATTAATCTTAGAACTTGAATGACCAAGCAGGCTGAAATCCTGGTACTGCAGATTATTTTTCTGACCTGTGACCTTATAGTCTGAACCCTTGAAAGAGGTAGTAGCATTGACTTTGTGTTGAACAGTGCTCCTATAAATTCCAAATTTTGGGTTGGTTCCAGTTGAGACTTATCATAGTTTATGGTTATCCCCAAATGAGAACGTGTCTGGAAAACCAGATCTCTTGCTCTTGTTAACTGATGCCTGGTTAGGGTGGATATAAGCCAGTTGTCTAGATATGGAAACACCCAGAATCCTTGCAGTCTCAAGTAAGCTGTTACTGTTGCTATACATTTGGTAAACACCCTGGGGGCTGTGGTGAGTCCAAAGGGCAAAACTGGTAATGATTGGCTCTCGACCAGAACTGTAAAAATCTTCTGGATTGCCTGTTCATCTTTGTGTGATAGTATGCATCCTGAAGGTCTATCAGACACATCCAGTCATCCTTGCTGAGAAAGGGAAGAACGTGATCATCTGGAACTTGGCTCATCAAGCTGACTAGTTCAAGTTGCTGAGATCCAAAACTCCAGTGCCCTGTTTTCTTTGGCACTTATAAGAATCTTGAGTAAGTTTTGGATTCTGACTGGTGTGGTGGGACCTCTTGGATGACTCTTTTTTATAGCAGCTATTATACCTGAATTGATGCTTGCTCACTCTGACTGGGTGGAACATTGGGGATTTTCCTTGAAATTGGAGGAGGAGGAGGGGAAAATGGTATTATATAACCAATGGAAATAATCCTCTGCACCCAAGTGCCTGTTGTTATTTCCAGCCAGGCTCTTTGATGCAGGGATAGTTGACCTTTGATTGCCTCCAGAGGATGGCAATCGGGCCTCCTTTCAGGAATGCTGGAAGGCTCTGTCAAAGAATGAATCTCTGGACCTTTGGTTTTGCAGGCCACCTCTGCTACAGGGGCATCATCTTACCATTACAGTTCCCTCCTCTAGCCCTGGAGGAACTTCCTCCACGTGTGTCCTGAAAAGGTTCCTGGGACTTTCTGAACATCTTTCAACTACCTTGTTGATTCCTGGAAAAGGATCTTTGAGGTGTTGAAAAACATACACCCATGGCAGACAAGGTGTTTCCATCATTCTAACACCTGAATAATGTGTCGTTCACTTTCAGGCCGAACAGAAATGTACCATCAAAAGGAACATTGATGAACAAAGTCTTAAAGGGCTCAGCAAAATTACATAAGCCCATACAGGTATGCCTCCTGATGGAAATGCCTGAATCCACTGCCCTTGAGGTTCCTTTGGCTACATGAAAAATGAGCCTAATGGATAAATTGGAAATAGATTGCAGGGTAGGCAACTGAGAAGTGACAGATGATTGCACTTCCTCAGAAACAGATCCTGGGAGGGTATCTGAAAGCTCCTTAATCAAATTTCTTTGCAACCTTGTGAAATGTGCCAAATAATTAAGTGACCTTAAGGTGAAGGTTGCTGAAGCATAGACATGCTTCCCAAACCTGTCCATCACCCAAGACTCCTTGCTGGGGGATAAACAGTGGAACTCTCCTCAACAAGTTCCTTATTCATGGCCACTGCCATGACCATGGCATCAACAGGAACTCCTTTTCCCCAAAACTGTTTGTCCTCTGGTGGCACCATAGTTTTGTCAGGTATTTGAGGTATTGGTTCAGTAGTGTTTAGATCCTTCCATGTCCACTGAGAGAGCAACTCAATGAGCTCATCTTTGGGCAGAGTCACCCAGGAGGTAGTCCAGTACCGAAAGCCTCCAGGAATACAGACTCCTCAGACAAAGGGTTACTGGATATCCGGCCAGCTCTCTGTTTTAAGATTTCAAGGATGTCTCCAAATGAGACATCATCAGCAGGTTGACCAAGGAGACCCTGCACCCACATCAAACTCTGTATCTTCTGTGGAAACTCAAGTGCTTCCTCTTGAATGTCTTCTTCTTAGGGACCTCCTCAGTGGGATGCTCTGGAGAGGTATCAGAAGAAGTTAGGATACCCATTTGGGAAGCTTAGGGTATAAGTACTGGCTGCCCCTGTGGAAAAGAGGGTTGAGATTCCAAGCACAGAGACATCAAGGCTGTAGACTGAGGATCCAAGGGGGCAGGAACCATCTGTGTTTCTGAGACAGACAATACTCTCTGCATAACCTCAAAGGCATACCTCCCCAGAGAGGGAAAGGACCTCGAATCCAAAAAGACAAGCTTTTGGACCATTATCCCCCTCTGCTCCGAAGATAATCTCTCAGACTTTCTAGCTGGCTCCAAAGTCTTAGAAGAAGAGATAGTAGGGCTTGGAGAATGAGATTTAGGCCTTTTAGGTTTTTTAGGGGACATAGCTCCAGATAAAGCGCCTCTAAAAAAATGAAGGAAGAATCCCTTTTAAAATCAATTTATTTTTTTCTTTCTACCAGAGCTCTGGGGTTAAACCCGTGAAAAATAGAGCAGTCTTCTGTAACTGGAGAGGTCCCAAACAATACACACATAAAGTCTGGGCATCCAATAACAGAAGGAAGAAAAGAGAGATAGAAAGATATTTTAATTAGAAAAACAGTAATAAGATATCCAATTATGTAAGCAATTAAAGAATACAGGTTTTGCTAAGAAAAGAGAAAAATGACACAATTTAAAGACTTATCTACTCAAGGGTAATGCTCACTACGTCTTTTGCATAGAGTGGCAAATGAGATCTGAGGTACTTGGAGTTGCAGCAATATAAACAAGGGAGAAGCTCAAAAATTTTTGGTTGCCACGAGCTTTAGCAACGGCCAAGTTGGATCCAAGGGATCTGATCCCAACCCATGGTTGAGGATAGAAAGAAAATTTACAACATCAGATCCTGAAATTTGCTGTTGTACCAGAGAAACTGTAAGGGACAGACTATATTAATTTTTGGAAAGTGCAAATAAGTAACTGGACTGGTATTCCACAGTAGGATTGGTTAAATGAAAGGTCACATTGTGTGTATGCTCCAAACTTGCTAATGAGAAAGTAGCCAAGACCTGTATTAGTAAAGATGCAATCATACCAGCAAAAAGAGCTGATCCTGACAAAACCGTGGTAGAAAGGCAAAGTATTAAAAATTGGAGAGAGTAAAGTGCTTGTGGAAAATAATTATTCACTGTATACCAGGCAGAAGAGAAGCAAAGTAATCCCAGCAATCAAGTAATGTTGACAGGCAGGTGTAAGATTCAATCTGCTGAATCTAGCTGTCTTCAGGATATTTTTCCTTGAAGATCAATGTCATTGTTTCAAGCAGAAAAGGTTAAGAGGGACATACAAAAGTCTACCCAACATGGGGTGAGCCATCAAGGAGAAGCAGACTCTACTTCTCATTCTTCTGATGGTAAGGCTCATACACAGACAATGCCAGTAAAACCTCTTACATTGTTCGAAAGGAAAATGTTTGAGAGATAAAAAAAGCACAGATGAATCGAAAGTACCTTGGACTTAACTGGAGTCTGGGGTTGAGAGATGGAGATAAACAGAAAGAAGACCAGCAACACTGAAATTACTGAACAATTGTGAGACTATAAAGCATCAATTGCATTTGAGAAATATGGCTTTACAAGAAAAAATTAGCTAAAAAAGATTGTATTTTTGTTGACTTTGTTAAACATTTTGGGGGTCTAACAGACATATGTCCCACTTCATGTCATTAATGTTTGGAAGGACACTAAAAGGGAGAAAAAAAGAAAAAGGGTAAAAGTAACTGTAAGTAAAACACATTATGGTCTTAATATTTGTATAAAACATGTCATGGTCTATGTTGCATGTTATATAGTAAAGCATTTTAAGTGATTGTTGTATGTGATAAAGATAAAGTAAGCAAGTACATTTTTCCTTAATCTAATGACATTTTTTTGTCAACTCAAGTGGGCCTTAAAAATGAGAGACCACAATGTAATGAATAGTTTTCTTTAAGCAAATTAATGTTAAGTGACACACGAGAAGTCTGAAGCTGAGGGCAACTGTATATTTTGTTCTTATATTTCTATGGAGACAAGCTGACTAAAGGTGAAGGCAATAAATCAAGAGAGCTAGCCATTGTTTACTGACAAAAACATAAACTTAAAATGTATAAGGGCAAGTAACTCAGTAAAAAAATAAAGTTTGAAATTACTTGAAGTGAATAACATATAGCAGCTTTTCTGGTAACTAAACACTTTAATGCATTTGTGTAAAGATATCCGATGTACTTTTCTTACGGCTAAAAGCTGTTTTCTGAAAGCATACAAGTTGTTTTTCACATCTGGCAGGGGGAATAAAGATAAGACAAAAACAGACAGCAATTAGTCAAAGTAGGAACACAAGGTGTAATGTGTCTTAGCGTGGATAAACTTAATTTTAGGTTAATTAGTGCCTGTTGGTGCAACTGCCGATTTGGGATAATTTTCTTATCGGGAGGGTTAAACTTCATTATTTGAATATGTACTATTTTAAGTTAATTAGTTCTGGACAGTGTATCTTCTTTTTTGTTTGAAGGTTTTCATTAAAACAAAAAAGTCTTCTAAAATGTGATATAGGTTCAAATGGAGATGAACAACAAATACCTGTATAAATGATTAACCTGCCAAACATTACTGGGTGCATGTAACACAAAAGATGGTATTGGCATTTAAAAAGATGTCACAGATAATGGATGGGAATAATAACCTCTTATCATAATGGTAATGGTAAACATATTATTTTGGAATGTGAATGGCCACACAGGTATGGACAAAATTGTAAAAGTACTGAATTATATTAAAAAATGCTGAGTGCAGACAGCAATTTGGAAAGAAGTGAACGTGCAAATTTGATAAAAAAAGAAGTTCGAGATAGATGTCCAGCAGAATATCAGGGACAAAGGAAAAGGGGACTATTTATACTAATTACTAGAGGATCTCCAATAGTAATAGAAGAGGGAAAAAAGTAATGGTAGATTTGTGGTAGTAAGGGGCTACTGCAAAAGGAAGAAGGTTATGCTGACATGTATTATATTCCATCTAAAACTGCTATTACGGAGCTTAAGAAATTTTTATGAGAAATAATCAGGTTTCAGCAGAAAGTATTTTTTATGGGTGGGAACTGGCAATTGATTTGTAACACTGAGGATGAATCTGGGGGACCTAGAAGAGGAAATACAAAAAAACAGAGTAGATTTCTAAAGAAATTTGTGAAAATATTTGGTACAGAAGATGTGAACTCAGTAGTAGGAACTCAAAGAGAATTTATACATTATTCCCCAATGTACAATAACTGTGCTACCATAGACAGGAATTATATTTCACAGTAACATGCGCATTTAATTGAAAGCTTTGAAACACATCCAATGCTCAGGTCATGTGCCAATAATAACTAAGTTACAAATCCAGGGTAATGAAGAAAAAAGGAGACAATGGCATTTCCCCACGTACCTGTTAAAAAGAAAGGCATTTAAGAAATGGATAGTGGAAATTATTCGTTAGTTATAACAGAAGACATAATTTTCTTCAGAAGCTAGCGAGTGGGATAAATTGTAAGTGGAGTTTAAAAATAGGTTAGAAATAACAGAAAAAGAGATATGGTTAAGAAGTAACAAATTCTATTCAGAGGGGCTGACAAAAGTTAAAGTACTGAAGAATAAGGGGAAATCTGACAGAATAAGAAGAGGAACAACTACAGAGTTCTGAAGAGAAAATAAGGGAGTATCTGGATAAGATGCATGAGTTTAGAAAGATTGCTGTAAATCAACTGTTTTGACAGCAACACCAAAGTACAAAAACTCTTAGCATGATTTAGGTAATAGAAAGTAGAAAAGTTTGTTGCTAGACTTGGGGAGCCTATAATGAGAAAAATAATAAAAAAATCGTGTAGATGAAATAGAGATATTTTAGAAATTTTATGAAAATTTGTACAAAGCAGAGGAATGTGGAAATCAAGAAAAAGTACAAATGGAAATACATATGGAAGATTTAAGTATGCTAAGGTTAGAGGTAGATGAGGCTCAGCAATTAACAATTTAGATAGGAAGAGATGAGATAAAAACTATGACATACAATCAATCTGCAGGAAAGTATTTAGGAATAGATGGTATTCCTGTGGAAGCTTGGAAATTAGGAAGAAAGAATGTGATAAAGATCTGAGAGGTTTTAATTTAACAGCATTTTAAAAGGAGGGGAAGCAACAACATCCTGGAAGAAAGCTGTGGTGACTGTAATACCTAAAAATGGCAAAGACTCATCAGACTGCTTCATACATGCCCATTTGAGGAGGGGAGGCAAACATTTGACAACATTAATAGAACAATAATGATCCAGAGGAAGCAGAATGTAAGAAAATACCACCGTAGTTGATGGGTCTTGATGCAGAGAAAGCATTAAATAGAGGAAGCTGGGATTTTAGGAGCAGGGTAATAGAAGCATTTGCATTCTCTGTACAATAATAAGGTTAATTAGGAGGATATATGATACATCTGAGGCAAAAATAAAGTGAAAGGGTTCCTCTTTAATACGTTGTGTCTGAACACAGGAACTAGAGTGGATTGTTCTCTTTCCCCTTTGCTATTTGCAGTGTATTTAGTGCCACAGGCAAAGAAAATAACTGACTCTGAAATTCAAGGATATAACTGGTACGGTAATCAAGATAAGTTGGCTTTATTTGCAGACAATATTATATTGAACCTGATAAAAACAGAAAAGGACATCTCAGTGTTTTGAAACATTCTGAGACGGTTTGAAATTTTGGGGGGATGTAAAATTAATGAAGACAATGCAAAGGCTATAGTTGTAAACTATGTACCCACACATGAATTAGTTTTAGCAATGCCCATACTTATGGGGACATGATAAAATTAAGTATTTAGGAGTAAGGGTTAAAAAAGGATTCTGTTATGGCAGTTAAGGATATGTGGGGAAGAGACTAAAAAAGGCAATACAAAAACTGAGAAACTGGAAGTCGGTGTTCATGGATATGCATAGCAAAATACAAGCAGCAAAAATGTTTTATTGCCTTTAATTTTATAATGCCTGTCATATTTTTATAAACCAAAGGAGAAGATATGGACATTATTGAGTTGAAGGATTTTATCTGGGAGGGGACAGGGCAAGGCTCAAGTGGGATAAGGTAGTTCTTTGACTAGAACAATGTGGTTTACAACTACCTGATTTGAAAGGGTATTTTGGCTGCACAGTTAAAGCTTAAATACATAACACAAGCAGAAAGCTATAATTCAAAGTGGATAGGGATAATGATAATGAAATGGGAGGAAATCAAGAAATAAGACGAGAGTGAGATTTTGGATGCAGATCCCTAAGAAGAATAATGACAGCCACACAGAATATTATATTCATAAAGTAGCAGAAATTATTCTAAGAACTAAACCAACACAAGAAGGGAGAAATGTGATTCTACCAATAGAAGTGACTGCAATTAGGGGTATAGAGAATAGGCAATAAGGGGGTTAGAATTAGGGAATAAAATTGGTAAAGGAGCCAAAGTACTGACAGCAAACAACTAGACATGGAAAGTTAACAGAATGGAAAGAGGCTAAGAAAACGCTTGGATTGCAGGCTAGAGACCATCCTCCCTATCAAGGACTGATATCAGAATATAGGCAAAGAGAAAGGTTTTGGGGAATCCTAAATGAAAAAAAACTGCTCTGGTAGAGTTTTTAGTTGAATCAAGAACAGAAGCTACTGCTAAAAAAGGGATAATTAGTATGGCATATAAAATATTGTACAATGACTACATGAATAAATCAGAGGAGCTTAAAAAATATTGGGAAGACAGACTGGAAAGCAATTTAGAAGAAAACAATAGGAAGACATATGTATGGCTCCCAAATATGGAATAAAGTCTAGAAGATTTAGGATTTTTTTGCTTGCTACTATTTGCATAGGTATTTTTGGGTTCATGTCAGTACACCGACAAGTCGGGATATCGACATTTAACAGGTAAGAGTTTTAATTTCGCTAATCATGCCTACCATGTTTTAGTAAATGTGGCAGGGTTATGCATGTGTGGTAGGCATGATTAGCGAAATGTAAACCTCTTACCTGTTAAATGTCCGTGTTTGCGGTTTCGATTATTTCATGTGTCGGTGGAGTGAATGTCGATATCCCGACTTGTCGGTGTACTGACATGAACCCATATTTTTATACCCCTAGACGACTCCAAAGATTTTTTCCTCATGTAGGTGACAAATGTGGAGTTGTGATGGGAAAGAAAGAGGTAACTGGGACCATATGTTTTGGGGGTGCAATGACTTGGCAGTTTTAAAAACTTCCCTACAAAGTACTCGTCAGAAATATTGGGTGGCCAAATGGGTGTAACTTAGAAAATCAATTTTTGACCTGGAATACAGGATCTGAATTGTCTAGACATAGTAAGGCCTTATGTTTAATACTGGTGGCTGCCAAAAAAGTAATTACTAGAAAATAGAAAGTTTAAACTAACTGTACTTGAAGTAATGACTATTGTAACAGCGATAAAAGAACTAGAAGTGGTATCTTTAGAATAGGGTAGGAGCAAATTACATAGAAAACAATGGAAACTGTTGGAACAATACATGCAGATTGTTTTTAGAGGAGTAGTGAGTTTTAAGGGAAGCCAGGAATTGGCAATTTATGCAGTGTTGGATTGATGATAATTGTATAAAATAATGTATGTGGTATATACTGTTTGTAACTGTGAACATGTTAACATAGCTTGTTTTTTTTTATAAAATGGAACTTTGCCTATGTTTAAGTGATAATTCAAAAAAAAAGTTAAAACATTAGGGGAGTTTCTGGAGTGAGCTTTTTAAATTGTGGACCCTGTCCAAATGCAGAGATACTACAAAGGCTGTTGTAAATAAATTGACATCTGATAAAATAAATTGCCTGAGTTGGTTGTAGAATACACTTTTTGTAGTTTATAGATCAGCCCAAAGACAGACAGACAGGGCTGAAGCAAGTTGTCCCTGACAACAATTATGGACACTCTTGTTAAGGCAGTGAGGAGCCAGTCATCTAGGTATGGAAACAGTTGAATCTTTCATAGTCGGAGTTGAGCTGTGATCACTGCTTTACATTTGGTGAACATCTGCATGGCTGTGGTAAGAAGAAAGGGCAGGGGTTTGAAATGAAAGTGACTGTCCTCCCATGCAGATGTGTAAGAACCTTCTGAAGGCCTTGGCTATTTTGATGGGAAAGTAAGGATCTGGGTGTCCACCCATTAATGGTGACTGCCTCTGCCATGGCTGCCCTGTCAAAAGTGGAGTCAAAGGACTGGTGTCAGGTTTTTCTATGTGGTTCCTTTTATATGAGCACTGCGGGGCCTCAAACCTGACTCTAATAACAGAAAGCACTTGCCCATCCTTCTCATATGTCTGCGTTTTTACTTTAACATAAGGACACAACAAGGATAATCCATCATTAGGAGCATTTGTAAAGGATGCTTTAAAGTTGTCTACAAAGTTAAAGGTGAATCCAGGCATGTTGTCTCATTGTAATATCTGCACCTACTTCATGTGCTGCCCCTTCAGCTGTATTCCACATTAGTAGCACAAAGAGGTTGGTAAAAGCATTGTGCATGAGATGGTCTCTAACTATTACTAGAGTCTGGAGTGGATATTCTCTTCAAACAGGCTAATGCTTATTCAGCTAGATCTCACTGGAAACAGTTAATATGGGTTACATAGTACACAGCCATGACAGCCAAGATGCCTTACAACATACACCCACTTCCCTAACCTGTCCATGGTCCTAAACTCCTTATTGGACAGATGAACAGTAGTTGTGTCATCTGACAACTTTTTTCTCCATAGTTGCTGCAACAAGAATAGTATCCATCAGTGGCCCCTTGGACCAAAATTTTCTGTCTTTTGGACATATAAGAATTTTGTCAGGCTTTTGCGATACAGATGCACAGCTGTCAGGCTGCTACCATGCTATCCTAGTGACTAAGTCAATTAAGTGGTCTGCAGGGGGTATGACCCAAGAAGTACAACAGGGCCATGCTATAGGCCTCAAAAATTACTTCCTCTTCTGAAGAGCGCAGGTCTGTTGGCAAAAATCCCTTCTGTCTTATTAACTCAAGGAAGCACATATCTGCAGATGCAAAAGTAACACAGACAGTTAAGGTTAATCTACTATACTTAGATATATACTAATAATTACAGTAATAAAATGTAAGTATTAGGTTCATAGGTACTTTACCAGCTATTGATCTGTGAGGATATTAAAAAGACTAGTCTTACATTCCCATAGTAGTTTTTAGCCCCTATATTTTGCTTACAAATAACCTGGAGGTGGGCACAACAAGGGAATGATGGGACATTTACCTGTTGCCTCTATCCATGAAGGACACGGGTGTTAAACCAGGGGTGAATTTGCAGTTTCTCCATCCATTTATCCAACTAAAATTTGGCTACAATAAGAGGAGTATTTTGTTTTATGTGGAGTGGAATATGGGTTTACTGAAGAGGTACTCTCTGTGATACATACCTGCCCCTTCAACATGTTCTATTTATGTTACAAAACAGATTGAAATCCCTTGAGTGGGTGCTCATGCTACCATTGGAAATGTGAATGTGCAATAGGTCTGAAAGAATAGGGCCTGTTGAGGCCCTATATGTGAGACAGAGACCACCTCTAAGTAGCCTGTATAATAACAAATAGAGGGACAAGGTTTTGAGATGGTCTGCACAGTTTTTGTGATTAAGGCCCTTAATTTGCTTTAGTGAGAAAGCATTTTACTCACTCCAGTTGTGACAAGTGTTTGGACAGATACATACCGAATGGGGCATTATACTTGATGACTGGCCTGATGAGAGCCAAGTAGTATGGGATGATTTCATCCCTGGACCTGGACACCATACCTTTAAATATAAGCTGTGCAATCAAAAAGGCCTTCTTTACAATAGTGGATATGTAATGATCAAACGATGGTTAATTGTCAACACAGGTTTCCAGATCCCTGACTATGGGATCATCTTTCAGGGGTGTGTTGTCAAAGCAATAGTTACAGGGGAAGTCAGGCTTGCCATAGGATATGATTATACATAGCATGGCATTTAGTTTTAGAGTATGGTTTTGACATAAGCTAATGGTTTGGGAAAGGCCCACCTGGAGGATTTTGCTGTCCTCTGGGGAGTTTACAATCACACCAAGTTTACAGTCATCTACAAACTTGGTAAGCCCTAAACTCTTAACATGTGTTTGACCTCCAATAAGTAAATGCCAAAGAGGAGTGACCTAAGGACTTTACCTTGGGGTTCATTGCCAGTGTCAATTTTTTGGAGACCAGCCTCCCACCCTAATTACCTGGGTACTGTTTGTGAGCTACTTTGCTAGCCAACAAGTTACATAGGGATTTACATTTAGCTAGGAGAGTTTAGCTCTGATACCTGAGTGTGGGATGGTGTTGAATGCCTTTCCAATGTCAAGGTATGTGGTGTATACTGACTTGTCCGCATTCATTGTCTCAGTAACCATTTCAAAAAAGTCAGTCAGGTTTAGTAGCCAGGATATGCTCTTGACAAACCTGAACTGGCTTGGGTCAAGAGTTTGTCGGCTACCTATGTTCTTATTTATTAAATTCCATAATGATCCTTTATATAACTTTGCAGATGAGGCTCATCAGACGTACGGGTCTCTAATTACCAAGGCCCATTGATGCCCCATCTTTGTGCAAGGTTATTACTGTTGCTGTCATCCAGTCATCTAGCTTGATGCCTGTTTCTCATACTGAATAATCTCTGTAGGAGGTCTGGCAAGTCATGTTTCAGCTGACTATCGGACAGACCAATATTTTATCCAGCACCATAGAAGTAGTGATTTTGGCCTTGGATAGTGCCTTGAAGACTTTTTGAGGGAGTATTGTAGATGCAGGTATGTGATCTGGTCATATTATAGCATGGAAGAAGGAGATGAAGTTTAAACTATGTCCTTTGGATCTGAGTATGTGCTATCCCTTACTATTAGCTCTGTGTAATGCTGGGCATTATTTCTGCGATTTATAACACAGTTAAAAATTCTTCATATTGGTAGCTATTTTACCTCATATCTGACTTTGATTGATTTGATCAGGGTTGGGTGAGTCTTGTTAAGTTTGGCAAGGGGCATTGTTGGCATCTTGAGAGTAAAATTTATTTTGCGTGTAACAATTTTCTCATTTTATTATACAGTTGTTTATACTGAGGTTCCACCACAGAAGTTTACTTTTAAATTTGTCATGTATTTACTTCTAACAGGAAAAGAAGCATATATACAGCTATTTAAATGTGCACATAATATGGCAGCAAAGGATAAGCAGTGGGCTTTGAAGATCAAAGGGACTTTTGAATTTATCCAGGTAATCACTGGCAAAATCTCTGAATACTGAGGTATTGGTAGATGTTTCTGGCTTCAGTCTTAAGGTAACTCTGATTGCTTTGTGGTCCAATTGACCAGGGAGGGAGTTACAATTGGTGGAGAGAAAAGCTGCCCCATACTGGTAAGGAGCAAGTCCAGGATTTTATCTTCATTGCCTGGCATGTGGACTACCTGGTCAAGAAAAACTGTATTGATTAATCCCAGAAATTTTTTGGCATACATGTCTGAGTATGTATTAGTCTCCCAGTTAATGGAGGGGTGGTTGAAGTCTTCTAGGAAAATGATGTTTGATTTAATGCATAGGGACTTCATAGTGGTTAGGTAGCAAGTACGGCCTGAGGGAGACATAGAGGAGGCTCTATAATTATTATTATATATGGTATGATAAGGGATTTTGTTAATTGTAAGTTGGATGTGGAGGAGTTCCCATTATCTTGTCTAATGAATCTAGGGGTGAATTTTTTTAAGAATATAGATATGCCGCTGCCTTTAGTGCCTGAACATGTGGCAGGCATTGAAACCTTGCACTGATGGAATATTATCATTGATTTACCTGTTCAGTAAAAAATCAGCACTATCTGACTGACACTAATATATCATCAATGCAAAGAGAAGCGTGCTAAAGAGTTTTTGTATTTTAACATGTAACTTTCGTAGTTTTCAAGATATATACATTTGTTTCAGGTAGTTTTAAAATATGGATTTTCAGGAATGCAGTAAAATTGGCTACATCCTCTGTAAAATTCAACTCAGGCTAGGTGTTAATGAGTTAAATAATACAGCTGCTGAAATCCAAGACACTTTCCTTGAAGATGCATCAACAGTGAAAAAAAAACAGTAGTTATATACTCATCATAACAATGGATCTTTGTTGTCTGTATCTGTTGAGCTCAACCTGTGGGTTATTGGATCTGACTTTGGTCTGAAGTCAGCCATATTCTTCAGACTCAGAGCTTCACCTGTTCTAACCATAACCCCCTACTGTTGTACCATCTCTTCAGATTATGTTTGCCACCTGTAGATAAACCCTGAACAACTAGGAATCATAATCAGGGTGAAAAAAAGGAAGATAAGGAAGAAATAGCTCCTCCTGTGTAGGCTTTGAGGCCAGATCACCACGGCTGATCTGAAGCACTTATTAAAAAATGACAGTTTGGAGGGAGAATGGATGGAGGAAATGTTGATATGGATGGACACAGACAATATAGATCTATCATTATGATAAGTACATAACTTTTGTATTTGATGTTGTCTTATCCATCGGGTCTCAAATCTGGTCTCAACCTGTGGGGCAGAGTCCCCAGCCAGTAAAACCCCAGGGAGGCCTTAGGAGAGAACATTGTGCAAGATAGTGGAAACAAAAGAAGCTCTCACCCTAGAATGCACATCCAGCTTGCAGTGGGACACAAATATCATCAACACAAGCCTGTGAGAAAAAGGCAGTTGACATAGCCACCCACACTTGTGGAATGACCTTCAGGCTTCACAGGTAAAAGAACTGCTATCAAGGTATATGCAAAGGAAATACAATCAGAAAACCATTTGGATAGGGTCACTTTGGAAAGAGGCTTGCCAAGTCTTGTCTTAGAAAAGGAAACAAACATTTGGTTAGACTTTCTGAAACCTTTAGTTCTGTCTAAAGAGAATCTAACTTGTCTATGAGCATCCAAACAATGAAGCAAATATTCTCAATTGTTACTGAAATTTGAGAAGAAAAAGTAGTTGTGTACACTTACCATAAATGTAGATGTTCAAGTATATTCACTGTTGCAGTCATCACATTTGGGTTATCTGCCTGCAGTGATAAGGGCAAATCCCGGTAATCAGAAGGAGCAGAAATATCAGATTCTTGATCAGAAGAATCAGAAAGAAACTCAGTTCTAGGTCTCTTAGAGGGGGGAAGCTGGCTTCCCCTAATTAAGGTAATAAGGTCTTCAGCCATTCTAAGCATTTGTTTTTGAGGCATATGGGCCTGAGCCTGCGGTTTGGTCATCGTTTTTCTAGGCGTAGTGCGAGTTTTTGGCCTGAGGAATTCTGAACTTCTGGATGGAAATGATGGCGTCAATTTATATGAATCTTTGTAGGTCTGAATACGCCTGCACAGCGGCTCCAGACCCATCCAAGGTAGAGACATCCGTAGGTTCCATAGTTGAAGAAGCATCTCGCAGCATACCGGACTCCGAATGGGTCTCAGTAGAGGCCAGTGAATCTGAAGTAGCGGGTATCAGGGGCTGTGACAGCG
>NC_056727.1:666363078-666560578 GCF_019279795.1 Protopterus annectens | reverse complement strand
GTTATTGGGTATATTAAAGTAGGGTAGTGTTTGGAGTAAGAATTCTAGATTAACCCTATCGAATGCCTTGTGGGCATCCACTACCATTGTGTAGATGTTGATATTGTATCGGTTAGCGTAGGATATTAGTGCATCTAATGTTAATGTATTGTCACTAGTCTGTCTATGTGGTGTAAAACCGGATTGTTCTGGGGAAAGGATTTTTTCTATCAGATTTTTCATTCTGTTTGCAAGTATAGAGGTAAATATTTTAGTATCTATATTTAAGAGGGAGATGGGTCTGTAGCTGTCGGGGTTTTTGGGGTCTGTGTGTTCTTTTAATATAAATATAGTTTTAGAGGCATTAAAGTGGATATCATTTATTTTATAGTTTACTATGTAATTCAGTGTATAGTATAGTAGTTTGGCTATCAAGGGGGAAAATGCTTTGTAAAATTCTGATGTGAGTCCATCCGGACCCGGAGCCTTATGCACTTTTAAGTGTTTGATTGTTGTAATAATTTCACTGATGGATATCGACTCAGTTTTTTTTGTTGGTCTAAATTGAGTTTAGGGAATTTCAGTTTTTGAAGAAAAAGAGTTCTATCTTCCTTTGAGGTTTGTAGTATTTGTGCTCCATATATTTGAGAGTATATTTGTTCAAATGTTTTAATAATGGCTTCATTTTTTGTGTAGTTTTTGTCTCTGTAGTTTATTTCTGATATATTGGAGGCATTTTTGTGTTGGCAGATAATTCTGGACAGAGCTCTAGATGGTATTTGAGCTTATTCTGCATAAGTGGCTAACATTCTGGCTTCATAGAAAGATAGGTTCCTGGTTTCTAACATATATAGATCCCTTTGCAGTTTTAAAAGTTCTGCTTCTGTTTGGTTCTTAGGGTTATTTATTAGTTCTTTTTCAAGATGCTCTATTTTCCCTTTCAGTATATGCTCCTCTTTCAGTTGTAATTTTTTATAGTATGCTGCTTTTTTGATAAACAATCCTCTGATTTGTGCTTTGGTTGCAGCCCATTCTATGTCAGTTGGTACTTGGGAGTTAGTGATATTTGTAAGAGCTATTTTTAGGGTATTGCTTCTGTTTCTTTTATTACATCCATTTTGGAAAGTAAATTAGGGTTTAATGACCAATTATGACCCCTATTCTCTAAATATATCTTTTTGTCCCAGTTAATGTTCAGTGTGATTTTGGAGTGATCTGAAAAGAACCTGGTATGTATAGTTATTGTTGGGTCCATGTTAATGAATATGTCAGAGATTAAGAAGAAGTCTATCCTTGATCACATTTTGTGGTATTGCGAATAAAATGTGAATTTCCCTGTTTTATCTGCACTGTTCCCATGTTTAAAAGGGTCATATAGTTTGAAATCTTGTTTGAGTTCATTAAGGGCTAATGTGGCTTGTTTATTATGTGATTTGGTCAGATTAGATTTATCCTTTTCTGGGTTTTGATATGTATTCCAGTCACCTCCAATCACTACGTAGTGATCTTTAAATTGGTTTAAGGTTGGGTATAATGACATAAAAAAGTGTTGTTGGTTATTACAGGGTGCGTAAACATTAAGTACCATTATAGATTTTGGTATTGTAGGACTATTAAATGTTACATAGCACCATCTTCCCTCCTTGTCAGCTTTGGTTTTAAGTATTTTTTCCTTAAATTGGTTTTTAATTATTATGGCAGCCCCAGCACTGTTTGTTTTCCCCTCTGAAGCTATGATTTGACTTATCCATTTCTTTCTGCTAATTTCTGCCCATTGATCTGCAGTCAAGTGCGTTTCTTGTATTAGTATGAGGTTGGCTGCAGTTTTTAATGTAAGGTGTAAGAATAGTTTTCTTTTCTTCTTGTTTTGGAGCCCTTTAACATTCCATGATTCTATTTCCCACATTTATTTATTAGGTGTATTCCTTAGATATGCCATGTATATTAGTTTTGTTTTGTTAGTTTTGTATGTGCTACTGTGTGATGGTTTAGGAAAGCATCTATTTATCCCCATCCCTACACTGTGCCTAACCACTATATCCCTGGACCAGGAATAATCAGGGAGGGAGGATGAAGGTTCATTATATGGTTTACCTTTACGTCTAATCTTGGAATGTGTTTTCTTTTTAGATATAGATTTACTCCATAGTATCCCCCCTGTGTTACTATAAACAATGTGGACAAAGCTGAACAAACTAGTTCCCTCAACAAACACTGCTACTTAATATCCCTAGCCTCTTCCAACATATTATTTATACAGTGATGGTATTGCATTTAAGGTACAGCATGTATTGTTTTTGTCTTGTGACTAATTCTTTCTAATAGTATTTTTAAAACAGCATATTAATATACATTCCTCAATAAATTATAGCAATATGTGTACCACAGTAATATTGTTAAACAATCAATCTTGTCATTTTTACATTTTTCTCTCATTTGACTTCTTTTTCCTCCCTTTTACTTATTCAGGTTTCGGCCTTCTTTGGTGCCTATAGTGATGTTTTTCCACATCAATCTGTGTGGGTTATAAAATATATACTTGGCACCTATTTAACAGAAGTAGGAAGTACAGAGAGACAAAAAAAAAAAAAAAAGAAAAACAGCTTAGCCAAACAGTCCTTCTGTTATAGTTGACATATTAAGGCTATATTTACATTATCCCAGGATTGTTAGGTTATTTTACTAATTTCCTGAGATTACTTCTCTCCAGGATCTTTTAACACATTTCTAGTATTTACATAAAACATTTAACAATTTTTTCCCAATATTAATCTATGAGCTAGCATAATTCTGACAGTTTATTTCTTGCCTATTATTTAAGGCTGGAGTTTCATTCACCTACACAGTACTGGGTGTACTGTTTTAGTGAATGGTTCAGTTCAACAGTACCTTATTTCTTCAATGTTTTGCTTGCAGGTTGGTTGACATCTATGGTGCAGCTTTCTTCTTTTAGCTGGTGCAGATCAATTTTCATTTTTCAGGCAGTAAAATCCTTTGGAGCTTGCTGAAATCCATTTTGTCTGACTGTTCTTAATGAAGCCATCAAAAGCCTAGGGGGACTGAATTTGCAAGCCAATATCCGAGATGGGAACTTCCTTCCTATATTCGTGCATTGGAAACAGCAGTTCATTTTTGGTTCCCACCCAGGCTGTACTTCCCCTTTCTGTGTTCCTCATGGCTCACATCAATGACCCAAGGGTCTAGACAGCAAGGGGAAGATTTCAGAGTTGGATCCCAGCTAGAGTGCTCATGAATGGGGTCGTTTTTTCATCCAAGGGACCTTTATCTTTTTTTTATGGATTTATTTCACTTCTGAAGATGGAATTTGCTTGAAAACAGCCAGGAATGTCTCTTTTGCCTCTTTGGGGTTAGCAACCATGTATTTAACCTCTTTGATGTAAAAGATTAACTGATTTGGATATTTCATCTGGAATTTGATTTTTTTTTTCTATTAGGAACCTGCAGTATGAAGATAGTAGTTGTTTTGCTTGTCTTATTTGTATTGGGAGGTCTTGAGCAAAGGAGATTTTATTATTATTCCAGGTGAGTGTGCCTTATTTCTTTGCTGCCAGTATGATTTTATTTACATCTTGGTAGTTTAATATTTTAATATAGACAGGTCTTGGTTTCAGTGATGTTTGCATTTCCCTCAGGGCTCTGTGGGCTCTCTCTATTGTTATTTGCTGCATTTCTTCAGATTCCTCTAGGAGGGAATTTATTATTTGCTTGATTGTTGGTATTAGATTGTTATGAAGTACAGTTTCAGGTATTCCTCTGATGATGATATTGTTCCTTCGAGATCTTGCTTCCAGGTCTGTTAATTTTGCTTGTAAGTTTTGTATTTCTTTATCATGGGCATCAGTTTTTTGATAAATAGAGTCTATTTTTATTTCATTTTCTATTATTTTGAACTCAGATTTTTCCATTCTGGATATTATTTGGCTGAATGAGTCACCAAAGGTTTGAAATTGTAATGTAAGTCCTTTAATGCTTGCTGGATAGGTAATAAGGCAGATTTTATATCTTCCAGATTAGCTGGCTGGTCTGTCTTAGATTTATTTGTATTTTTAGAGTTGCCAGTTTGTTTATTTGTCTTTTGTCTTTTTGAAGTTGTGTCTTTCTCAGGTGAGGCTAGTACTGAGAATTTGGCCTTAGTTGTTGTTGTTTCCATATTATTTTCCTCTTTTGACATCTTGCTGTATAGTGTTTTACCAATCTTGCAGTCAGATGCAGGGCCTTAGTAGCACATTGCTTAAGCTGTTATTTAGAAATCTTAGTTAATCCTGCTGTTTCTGAGCTGAATCTGTCACTTTTTCTTCCTCTTTTGTTTGCTGGATGATATTAGCAGTAAATATCTACAGTTATTTCTGTATTATTAATTCTGCGTTGTCTTCTGGGTTTGTTTTAATCCAGGGTATATCGAGACCTAGGTGATAGCAGTGCTCACAGAACAGTGGCCATTTTGAACACCAGATCAGCAGTTTTTGACTCCCAACTGCTGCATCCCTTCTCTGGTGGGGTGGAACATCCAGAAGGGATATTTGTGGATCTTTTGGGGTGAATATAAAAGGAATGGCATAACCTCTGCACATGACACTCAACACTCATGCATCTCACGTGATGTCTGGGTGAATATCCAAGCTGACTGCCATGAGACAGTAGCATTTGAACAAATCTTTAGGGGCAATGGAAGGGCCTCCCAGAGAAAGACCAGCAGAAGCCCTGTTTCTGTGGACTGCCCCTGCCCTCACCCATAGAAGGCATCTGTTATGGTCCAACCCTCCCCATCCCCAGCCACATGGGGAACCTTCACTAACAGTGTCTTGGAAAAGTTGCTGCACCTTGTGAAAAAACAGACACTTCCAGCCCTTCCAGTTGCTACAGGAAAGACCAATGAGGGGGTCAAAAATGAGTTATGACTTCAGATAGCATCATTTCTTTCTGTTCAGTCCTACTAAACATGTGTTTGACCTTCGGGCCCAAAAGGGAAAAACTATCAAAAAGCACATTAACAAACAATGCTTTCAAACAGTCAGCAAAATTACAGAAGCACATCTAGGCATGATGACGCATAGCAATGCCAGTGCCTGCCTTGCAGGATATCCCATAAGCCGCATTAGACACAGCCTCATGGAGACACTAGATATGGACTGCATAGTAGACAAATGAGACTCCAGTGTCTCCTGAGCATCTTGAGGCTGCTAAGTCTTGACAACCTTTGACACTTCAGCTACAAGATCTCACTCAAGTCTCATCAAGTGGAAAAGATAATTCAGCCAATGAAGGCAAATGTGGCTGACGTGCAGGTGCACTTTTACAAATGGTCCAAAACCTGAGACTCCCTCTTACATGGATGGACTGAGGAACTCTTTTCAGAGTTGTCCTTTTCAGTGGCAGCCACACTCACAATGGCATCCACCATTGGGCCCTTAGTCAATGTGGGGTCTGTCCATAAGTTGGTCCAAAATCTTTTCTGGTTTCTTGGGAAGAGGTTCCATAATGCTGGGTTCTATCCAAGGCATCAGGTCTATAACAGCATCTGGAGGGGGGAGAACTAGGACCTGGATGGGCTTGCCCCGAATGTGTGCAGAAACACCAACTCCTTTGGGGAAGGGGTTTCAGGGGTCCAGCTCCCATGCTGTCTCAATAATTCTTTCAAATCACCAAAGTAGGTGGCATCATGGGGGATTTGGGACAGCCATCCCATTTGTACAGGTCAATGCCTCAGTGAGGGATTCCTCAAGGGAATCCAAGTGCTTCCTCTTGCACATGCTTAAGCCATGCACCTCCCCTAGAAGGGGAAGTAGGAGGGAACACAGAAGAAGCAAGGGTACCTGAGTGCAGGGAAACCTGGGGACTTAAAGGCAGAGGCTGTCCTGGAGGCAACTGATGTAGATCCACAGGTACAAGCTGGACATACTCAGGTGGATCCAAAGACACTGCCACAGTCTCCATCTCTAAATGGGAGTGGATCCACTCTATGACAAAGAAGGTGAAAATCAAAGCCAAACAACCCCACCTGAGTGAGATACCGGTACCCACTGCCAACAGGATTGGCTCTGATGCTGAAACCATAGTCAAACTGTCAAGAGCCAAAGCACCCAAGGGAAAGGCCGACTCCAAAGCTTAGAAGGTTGACCCTGACATGAGTGCACCAGCTCCCATAGCCTGGCACCAAGAAGTCCCCAGTTCTAACAATGCCAGTTTCAAGAACACTAAACATCATGTTTGCACCTAATGCAGCCAAGCCATTGGTGCTGGCAAAAAGGAAGGCAGTATGGTCGGACCCAACAAGCTCAGCAATGAAGGAACTGCGGGAGTTTCAACAAAGGTGGGAGCTGACACCTCAGGCCTTGGGGCCAACAGGAATGGAATAATGCTTAACTGGTTCTGGGCTTGCAAGAAGGATCTCTTCTTCCATTCCAGATCTGATGGTTTTAGGCTCCCAACCGATTTAGTAGACTTAAAGGAAAAGATGTCTGAAAAGCAGGTGCCCCCTCCCCCATGGGATGTTGAAGAGGGGCTTGCCTCCTTTTTTCTAAAAAATGCTTTTGGCTAAATATATTTGTTTGGTTTGTGACTGACAGCACTACAGCCAGTGGAGTGACATGAATACAGTGGGGGTGGCAGCTGATGGATGTGTAATCCACAGGATGCTGATCATTTCCATTATTTCCATGTATGGTGGAAATAGTATGCAGTTACAGAGAAGTAGTCTAAAATGTATGATCAGGGTGTGGGATGGTGTTGGGATTTGTGTTTCTTCAGGGTGCAGGGTGACAATGTGTTCTGGATTAAGGAAAGGCACACTGGATTACAATTTACAGTACACCGAGTCAAAAAAGAGAAAGACAGGCACAGGAAAACTGGACGATGGGAGGGAGATACTGCAAATTCAGGTAACAATATGTAAAGATTAAAAAGGGTCTGTGGTAAGTTATAGTACTAAAGAAAAAGTTAAAGGAAAGTGGATGAACTGGGTAGTGTTACTTGAAGAGCAGGGTACACAGCAACAAAGGAGGGATCAGTGGATTGCTGCAAAAAGAAAATTCACATCTGGGATCAAGATAAAACCCCAGAAGAGTCTGAGGCAACGCATCGATGTGTGCACTGCAGGGACTTATCTGCTGTTCGTTACTGTGGCTATGGCATGTACCTGCTGAAGAAAAAGATAACAGTAGAAAAGTAACAGGGTAAGCACCACAACCTTTGAATGGACAGGAGAATGTACAGTTGTGTAAGTAAAGTTACCATAACAGTAGCTGTTTAAATGATCGCTACTACAGTAGCCTAAGCTACATGGGGTTATATCCTGGAAGTATGTAACAGCTGGCCAGCTGCCAAAGTTTCAGGGCACCTTACACATGCACAAACTAGTAGTTAGCTCGAGCTGAGATGACTAAAAAGACAGGTTTGAGTGTCAAGCTTTTCAGAGCATTCATACCAACAGACAGAGGGAGGCTAAGCCCTGAAAGGACAATGCTAGGAACCACAAAAATTAGAAGTCCATGCCCTAGCAAAAATAACACACTAAGAAGCAAGGAGGACAGAGGGAGAGAGCAGCTACTGCAGCAGTGATCATTCAAACATCTACAGTTATGGTAAGTTTCCTTACACAACTGTACTATGTTCTTCATACTGATCACTGCTGCAGTAGTCTAAGCTATATGGGTAGATTATCCTAGCTTACTACATTTGGGAGGAGGAATGAGTAGGGTCTAGGAGCCCTTGGAGAATGGTCCTAGCAAAGCCTGATCTGTACCTAGAGAATGAATCAAGCTTACAGTGCCTTGTAAAAGTATGTACAGAGGACCAAGTTGCTACTTTGAGAATACTTCTAGAATACATCCCTTTCTAAAGACATAAATGAAGCAAAGGTTCTAGTAGAGTGGGTCTTGACCCTGCCTATTAGAGTTTTGCTGTCGTGAGTATAACAAAAGTTAATAGCCTTAGACAACTGTTTGGAAATAGTTTGCTTTGACATACTTAGTCTCGTCTTATCTTCAAAAGAATTGAACAACTGATCTGCAGATCTGAAAGATTTAGTTCTGCTAAGATATCACCTGCATTGTCCGGAGGTATGGAGTATGCTTTCTCTCTCACTTTCATGTCCAGGAAAGAGAATGGGAAATGGAAAGTTTGGCTTAAAGTAAACTCAGATACTGTTTTAGGCATAAAGAAGGATTAGTTGTCAAACAGACCCTATCTCTGTGTAAAATTAAGTACGACTGACTCACCATAACAGCTTGCAACTCAGACAGCCTTCTTGAAGAGGTCAGAGCAATTATTAAAACTGTTTTCCATTTAAGAACCTTAAGTCAGTAAGGTCAGCTAGTTTAAATGGAGCAAGTGTTAGCTTCTCTCACAAAAACATTAAGCAGTTTCTTAGGAGGCCTCTTATGTAAATTCCCTTTTGAAAACATTTTAACATGAGAAGGCATTGAAAGAGGACAATACATGGGCAGACATATTGAAATGGCTGATAAAAGAATCTTGATGGAGGAGTAAGAAAGCCCATAGGATAGTAACTCACACAAATATTTTAAAACCAAAAAACAATTAGCCCTGAATGGGTACTGGTTATGTTGTTGGCAACAACTAGAAAACATTTTCCATTTGCTAATATAGGATTTTCTTGTAGCAGTCTTTCTTGCCTCCATTAGCACCTGTTGCACATCCTCAGTAAACAGGTGCCTAAAGCGAATTAACACTCTATCATCCAGGCAGTCAGCTGAAGTTGTCTGAGGTGGGGGGGTGTCAAACATCCCTGATCCTGATCTTGTGTAAGCAGATCAAGTCTGTGAGGAAGCTTGTTGTAACTGCTCTTGGCCATTTCCAAAAGAGGGGAGAACCACTGTTGCCTAGGCCAGAAAGGAGTCACCACAATGGTCTTGTGGGATTCCTTTTGAAGTACCCTGAAAGTCGGTGGAGAAAGTGGAAAAGCATACATAACATTCCTGTCCAAGAAAATGCATCTGTTTTCCAGACCCTCTTTCACACAGAGCAGAATCTTGACAGTTGATTGTTGAGAAGAGACAAAGAGGCTGACTTGAGGAACTCCCCATCAGATAGATCAAATCTTGGAAGACCTCCTGATCTAGTTTCCATTCATGAGGGTCTGCCCTTATCCTGCTCAGCTTGTCTGCCACATAATTTTGCTCTGATGGCATGAAGGATGCCTGTAAAGCGATACTGTGCTGTGAAGTTATATCCCAAGCTAACATGGTTTGTTGATGTACTACATATGTTTTTACGTGCTTGCATCTGCCTTTGGTGTCTCATACACCTTGTACTTTATCCCTCCTGAAACTGCTCCCCAAGTAAAGTCTGAGGCACCTGTGGTGGCTGTCTGCTTTGAAACAGAGAGGGAGAAGGAGAGATTTGAATTTGAGGATAATTGCTTTCGCCACCAGGTGATTTCTTATCTG
This sequence comes from Protopterus annectens, assembly GCF_019279795.1. Lineage (NCBI taxonomy): Eukaryota > Metazoa > Chordata > Ceratodontiformes > Protopteridae > Protopterus > Protopterus annectens. The sequence goes on along the minus strand of NC_056727.1, from coordinate 666,551,171 downwards.
ACAAATCCCCAGTACTGGGATTTGAAAAGAAAGGATGTTGGTGCCGAGACCAAAGAGACTCTTCAGAGTCCATTGTATCTTTCTCATGTGGAGTCTTACAAGGGGTATCATAAGAATCATAGATGCCATGAGACACAAAATGCTGGGGTATTCCCTCACAGTGATCATAGTCTGAGTGGAAAACCTTAGAAACAGATCTAGATATAGATCTATTTTTTTCTTGGAAGAAAAGTTCTTTGAATTGAGGTGACTAGCTAACACCTCAGGAAAACAATCCTGTGTGAAGGAGTCAAAAAAAAAAAGAATATTGAATGTTCTCTTGAAATCCTAGCTTATGTAAGAGATCTCTCAACCAGGTGAGAAATTCCTGACTCTTTAAAAAAGACTCTACAAAGTTAAGCAAGTCATCTAAATATGGAAAAATGTGGATACTCTGTAACCTGCAATGAGCTATAACTGGAACTAGACACTTTGTGAACACTCTTGGTGCAGTGGACAGCCCAAAGGGTAAAGCAGAGAACTGATAATGTGATCCAGACACATAGAACCTTAAGAAACACCTGACATCTGGATGAATATGTATGTGATGATAAGCATCTTTTACATCTGGAGTTACTAGGAAACTTGAATAAGGAAAAAGAGGTAACAGGCTGTGAAGTGACAGCATTTTGAACTTGGGCATTACCACAAACAGCTTCAGGAAAGAAAGATTCAGAATTGGTGTCCAAGCATAACACACACTTGAACAAAAATCTCTTCCCACTTGGAAAGGAGGAACTGGTTCTATCACTCCCTGGGATAGCATGTGATGAAGGACAGGATGAGGGATTACCACCTGGAAAGGAAGAATTTCCTCCTACTGCCATCTGTAACCTTGATGAATGACTTTAGAACCCATTTGTCTGAAACTATTTGCTGCCAAAGAGAAAAAAGGAGATTCAGGCTTTCTGGAAAGGAAAAGGGACTTCCAGAGTGGATGGTTGAGTAGCACAATGTCCCTTAAATAGTAATGTTGACTTGTTGGACTGTCCTTGTATTTTTTTTGGGGGGGGGGGCTGAATTGTTTTTGGAACCCCCTTGCCATTTCTTTTTAAATGCCTGTTTACCTGCATTTTGTTAACACTATATTTATTTATTTATTTATTTATACATGTATGTATGTATTTACTTTGCCAAAATTGGATGAGGGGCTAGAGATTCCTTTAGAAAATTTGGAAAAGGAGATTCCCTGTGTCAATTTACCATTCTCTTCATCCTTTTTTGATCACCTCTGCAGCAGAGAAACCAAAATCTAAATGTCTATCCAAAAAATAATTTACAATCTCATATTTAACATCATCTGAGAGGTTCTGAGAACGCAGACAGGCAAACTTCCTCAACACAGTACCAGTGGCCAAAGTAAACAATGAGGAGTAACTTGTACTATAGATGAAACTAAATCATTTAAAGCAGATTTTTTTTCACTAGAAGAAACTGCTGACAAAATATTCCTCACACTTTCGAAATTAGTCAGAACAAACCTTAATACGCGAGTCTGACAATTCAAAATTCTGGAATTCAAAGCCACAGAAGCATACATTTTTTTCCCATCCTTATCAGAAAGCATAGAACTGGAATTAATTAAATGTTTAGCAGCAGTAGGATTAACTAAAGCTATAGCTGCTTGGTCAGGTTTGGGAAGAGTGTATAAAAACTTAAAAAGACTGAGGAATTTTATACCTTCTATCTACCTTTTCAGGGGCAGCTGGCTTCCATCAGGAAATTGCAGGCAGTAACACATACACATCCTCCAAACCTGACTGGAAATTCCTTCTGTAACAGCAAATAGTATTCTCTGAGGGACTGAGAAGCTTGTGTTCTCCCACTGAAAACACTTGGCCATTCTGGCAATAATCTCAAGGAACAGATACCCCCCCCCCCCCCCGAATAGCTCTCCTCTGATTCTGAATCAGAAATCTGAGGAGAAAACCCTGTATCCATCCCTTCATCTTCCTGTTCAGATTCAGAACCTTCTTCAGGAAAAGAGATATCCTTCTTTCTTTTACCAGTAACCATTTTATAAGAAAGATCAATAAACTGAATTAAACCCTGATCCAGACCCAGTAAATTACTCCCGTCCTATGAAATTTGTGGAGGAGTAGATACATGTTTAGTTTTCTGTTTCATTTTGAAAGGAAACATGTGACCAACAGTGTTATTATTGGAAGCAGCAGCAGTTTCCCCAGGGATGGGCACAACATTTTGACAAAACAGCATAGTGTTTCCTATTCTCTCTTCCAGGACTGACAAGACTGTCTCTCTCTCTCTTGCCATTGAGGGGAAGCCAACAGCCGCAGAAGGTGTGGCTAACCCCAAGTCCATAGTGGTTGTAGGTGCTACACCACAGGGATTTAGGGTAAAACATGGACTGAGGTACAACTAATGGCCACAGCAGAGTACTCCATCTGAGGCTGAAGGGAAATTGATAGCCTGTTGGGGTGGCAAAGACTATTTGCTTAATTTTTTTTTCTTTTTGCAACTGGAAGAAGGACCGACCCTGGGACTGACAGTTTGTTACATGGTTAAGCCGAAAATGGTGCCTTCCTCCTGTGAAAAACAAGCAATAATGGCCAGTAAAAATTAAAAATGTCATTTTTCACAGAAAAACACAGTAAAAAGCACTTTAAAATGCTTTGCTAACACCCAAAGGTAAAATAAACACAATTTCTACAAAGAACACATGTTTGTAAATTCTTTAAACAACTTTTAAAATGACAGGAAAAAAGAGTGCTCCTGTTTAAAAGTACAATATAGTCTTGTGGCAGTCCATTAAAACACAAATACCTAGCTTTAAAATAACCTTCCTGAAAAGGAAAGTATTAACAAACAAGCATTTTTTTTTAAATAGGAAGTTTTTTTTTCCCACAGAGGGAACATCTCTGCCTAGAAGAGGAATAGCAGAAGCTGACACCTGATCTTCAAATACCTCAGAGGATTGTACTTTTTGGCAGTAGGAAAGCTCTGAAAAGCTTAGTGCTCAAACCTGTCTTTTAGTCATCTCAGCTTGAGCTGACTAATGGTTTGGGTATGTGGAGGGTGCCCTGAAGCTTTGGAAGCTGTTGGGTGTTACATCCTTGCAGGATATAACTCCATGTAGTTTTGGCTACTGCAGCAGTGATCAATATGAAGAACATCAGCACTGGTCTCTAGGAAGAGTTTAGTTATAAATTAGAACTATTTACATAGTATGTAGGGGATGGAGGTCACTAAGTGTTCAGATCTGCTGTAATGTTCTTCAGCTTAGAGAGATACTAAGTTATCACTCACTAACTGCTACTGTATGACTGAATCATCACTATGGCTCCCAAAATTATTTACTTGATATTATGCAATTTTTTATTACCTGATGTAAAGCAGCTATTAATGTATGTATAGACTGGAGAACACTGTTGCTCACCTTTGAATTCAAAAGACAGAACTCCACATAACCCATCTGCCAGTAGTTAGACTTAAGAGTTAAAGCAGAACCTATGACTCCAAAATCCCATATCCAGTCACAACTAAGGTTGCCTGAGAGCTAAACACATCAATCTGATATGTACAAGAAGATTAGCAGGCTGCTAAATTCCCCAAATGATTTCAACAGACCACTAAAATCTGTAAGAGCTATAAATGACTCTTGTCCAGCAGAGCAAACATCCAGTATGTAAACTGCAAAACATTATTGAGGCTGTAAGCATAAAACAGCCACACTGTAGTCAGCATTGTGGACAAAAATATCATCTCTCTAAAGCTGCAGATGCAGACGGCAAAGATAGCAAATGTTTTTGGTATACAACAATATGAATTAAACTAAGTAGTATCATTAAACAGATGTATGCAAGGGTTGTGTAAATATCTATGTATGATGTGAAGTGGCAAGTCTGAATTAAAAAGGAAGTGGAGCTGCTTGTATTTATCTACATATGAACTATGACACTGGAGTGTCAACAGTGGCATGTGCAAGTCCTGTTAAAATTGCTGAGAGAAATTAATGTCAGACTGCTATGATTTCACAGGTGCAGTCAGATGAGAAATATATATTTTTAAGATATGATACTGTGAAGCATGCAAGCTAGGTGGTACAAGAAACTCAAAATGGAGCCTTTTGAAGACTCAACTGTCTCCAAAAATATTAAGACTACAAGAGAGTAAATTGTGGAATAATATGAAGTTCTATTGCACAGTTCTTTGAACAGTGACAAGTAAATGTACATTACAATCTCTGACTTACCAATAAAGGCAATAGCTTTGGGATTAATTATACCACTTGGTAAAAGATGGAAATCATATTCCACTGAATCCACAACAACTGTATGACCAGCATTGTTACCGCCCTATAAAATTAAAAAAGATGGACGTTAACACTTTTATCACCATATTTCTTACACAGTACACAACTGCACAACTTGAAAATACATTAAAGGAGGAAATAATTCAGTCAGCTATGAACTAGCTAAGTAAATACACTTGCAAGGTTACAGAATATTTTAGAATATTAGGCAACAGATCATCCTTATGGATCTGTACTCTTTCTAAGGTTCCAGCTAAGGTAAAACATGCAAACATAGAATGTATGATATGATACTCCAGCCCTGGTGTAAACATTGATACATTTTATAACAGAGGAATAAATTACACCAAAGAGTATGAATCTCTGAAGTTCAGCAAACTGTACAAGTCAATATCAGGTTTCACAACAGAGTGCACTTGTGTGAGCAGCATCTATGGATACTGAACCCTTGTGTGAGGCTTTTGCAACTATTACTGAGTACAAAAATGTACACTCTTTGAATGAGGTTGCTGCAAGGAAAATTGCCTATTCCATTAACTTTAATGAAATGGAAACTTACTGCATATACAGGATGTATATCTCTGGTTTGCCCTGTCTTTCCTTAATTCAATGTCCAGGTAGTTCATTTTCTCCTTGTTAAATGAACTTGTGAATTTTAAAAACCTGGTGGTGTTGTTAAAGTAATTCACCATGTCACAGGCATTCTGTTTAACGAAATGGAAACTTACTACATTAAACAGAACAGTTCAAGGAGTGAAGCTCCCAGTACAGAGAAGACTGGGAAGACTTTCTCTCCCCCAGGACTGCATGATTTAAATTGTACTTTACACTATTTTTTTTTTCTTCAGATTCAACTGGAGTTTGAAATCTACCTAGACATTCGCAATCATGACGAGTTTTCTTTCAAGACCACCTAAAAAAAAAGCTAATCAGATTTTCTAAACTTCTTATTCATGATGATGCCAGCTTAAAGTTGCATCCCAGTGTCTATAAAATGAAAATAGAAGTTATGTTCTTACCATAACGTTCCATGTTAGTTGTCTTCTTCTCGCCTTCTTCTTGCTGGATGGGTTCGGAGCCGACCTCGGCTCCGACTCGGCCACTCTAAAAGCTCGAGAGTTGGTTCCACCGGCTCGAGGCTCCCCTTATATCCCACAATGCTAGGCGAGAGTTACCTCAGATCTCGTTTGTAAGCTAACCCCAGCTTATAATAGTAATAGAACAACTCTAAAAGGGTCCACCTCTAACAACAGGGAGAAAGAAAGGTGACCTACATCCTGATTCAGGAAATATGCAAGCAGCATATGCCTAAGAAAAGAGGTGGTAGAAAGAGAGGTCACAATCACAACTCCTCTAGGTCTGTCCAGGCCAGGGGGAAGGAGGGTGGGACGCAAGAAGAAGGCGAAGAAGACAACTAACATGGAACGTTATGGTAAGAACATAACTTCTATATGTTAAGTTGTCTATCTCGCCTTCATTCTTGCTGGATGGGACCGCGTCCTAGCACCTTGTCCCGGGTGGCCTAATGGAACAGACTCCTGAGAACAGTGGAACCAAAGTTAGCTCTATGCCTAGAAGCTAAATCCAACTTATAATGAGAAATGAAAGTGTGAGGAGTAGCCCAAGTAGCCGCTGCACAAATGGTGTCAATAGGCAGTCTGTCTTGGAAGGCTAAAGAAGTAGCCAAAGCTCTGGTAGAATGGGCCTTAGGTTTATTAGGCAGCTTTTGGTGTCTAATCTCATAAACAAGGGTAATCAGAGATGTAAGCCATCTAGATAATGATACCTTTGAAACTGAAAGTCCTTTCTGCATAGGAGATAAACAGTTGGTCAGATTTTCTGAATTGTTTTGTTCTATCCAAATAGTACCTCAACTGACGATGAACATCTAGCCAGTGTAATTTTTGTTCAGACCTATTGGAATATTCTGGAAAAAAGACAGGAGGTCAATGCTTTGATTTAGATTTGACGTCGAGACTACCTTAGGCAAGAAGGACGGGTTGGTTCGTAAGGATACCCTGTCCTTATGGAACAATAGATAAGGAGGTCGACAGCTGAGTGCATGAAGTTCTGAGACTCTTCTAGTTGAAGTAATAGCTACCAGAAAGAGAGTCTTCCATGATAGCAATTTTAAAGAACAGGAGGCTGCAGGTTCGAAACGGGGGAGAATCAAAGAAGTAAGAACTAAATTTAGGTCCCAAGGAGAAGGAGGATTTCTTATAGGAGGTCTGAGAAGAAAAACTCCTTTCAAAAAGGCTTTGCAAAGCTTGTGGGACATTAAGGCAGATTCAGAAATACCTACATGAAAGTTAGAGATAGCTGCCAATTGAACTTTAAGAGTAGAAGGGGATGAACCTGCATGGAAGAGTTCAGCTAGAAATTCAAGGACTATTTGGATGGAAGCAGTGAAAGGATCTATGTCCCTTCCTTGAGCCCAATATGTGAAACGTTTCCACTTACTCAAATAAATCTTCCTAGTGGAAGATTTATGGAAGCTATCAAAATATCTCGAACAGAGTGAGATAATTGAGGAAGCCTGGCTAATGTTGGAACTGGAGGAACCAAGCAGTGAGGTTCAGAGAGGGGAGGGAGCGATGTAACTGACCCGATTGATGGATCAAAAGGTCTGGAACTAGGTCCAGATGCCAAGGTCGCTCCAGTAGAAATTGATGTAGAAAGGGGAACCACACCTGTCGAGGCCAGTAAGGAGCAATGAGGATCAACGAGGCCTTCTGAGCGATAGCTTTCTGTATCACCTGAGAGATTAGTGGGAAGGGAGGAAATGCATACAGAAGTCCCCGGGGCCAAACTTGGACTAGAGCGTCTCTGCTGGGTTGGCCTGGTAAGGGGAATAGAGTGAAGTAATGTCTGCACTTGCTGTTTTGGGGAGTAGCAAAAAGATCGCAGCAAGGCTGACCCCACTTGAGAAAAATCTCTCTCACAACAGAGTCTTTCAGAGACCACTCGTGAGGCATGAGGATAGCTCTGCTCAATTTGTCCGCTATTTGATTGGACTTCCCGGGGATGTGCGTTGCTATCAGAAAACGCTGAGAAGAAATCGCCCATTGCCACAATCTGAGTGCTTCTCGACACAGGGTAGGACCTGGTTCCGCCTTGTTTGTTGATGTACCACACTACAGACATATTGTCTGTCTGGATTGCAATCGTTCCCAAGGGGAGAGAGTCTTGAAGGGCTTGCAACGCTAAAAGCACTGCTCTCATCTCCAGAACATTTATGTGCAAGTGGCATTCGTCTGGTTGCCATGTGCCCTGGACCGTCCTGCCCTGATAATGCCCCCCCCACCCGATCAGGGAGGCGTCCGTTGTCAAAGTAGCAACCGGAGGGGGGGGGACAAATGGTCTTCCCAACCAGAGCTGAGGGGAAGACATCCACCACATGAGATGATTTCTGCACGTCTGCGTGATCATAATGGTGTGGGACATTGGAAGTTGCTGGTATGACAATTGTGTAAAGAGCATCCATTGAAGGATTCTCATGTGGAATCTGGCTAATGGAAGCAGAGATATGGCAGCCGCCATAATTCCCAACACTTTCAGAACTAACCTGGCTTTGATTCTGTTGTTGTTGAAAAGGAGTGAGACCAGTCTGTGTATGTCTGTTATTCTCTGATCTGTTAGCCTCGCAGACATGTTTACTGTGTCTAGATTTGAGCCTATGAAGGTAATAGTACGACAAGGCGACAAAACAGACTTTTCGCAATTTACTGAAATGCCTAACTTTTGACAAATGCGAAAAGTGTAATCCCTGGCCATCAGAAGGAGATGCTTGGTGGGGGCTGTGAGGAGCCAGTCGTCCAAATATGGAAACACCTGGAATCCTTGTCGTCTCAGGTGAGAAGCTACCACTGCCATGCATTTGGTAAACACCCGGGGGGCAGTGGTGAGACCAAAGGGCAGGGCCCTGAATTGAAAATGACTGGTTCCCAGCCTGAAGCGGAGGAATCTTCTGGAGCGTCTGTTCATTTTTATGTGATAGTACGCATCCTGAAGGTCTATAGAGCACATCCAGTTTCCTTTTCCCAATAGGGGAAGGATGGACTGCAGCGTGACCATCCGAAATCTTGTTTTCTTGACTGATCTGTTCAAGATACTGAGATACAAAATTGGTCTCCAGTCCCCTGTTTTCTTTGGAACTAAAAAGAACCTTGAGTAGATTCCGGATCCTTGCTGGTCTGCTGGAACTGGCTGAACTGCTCTTTTTGCAAGCAGTTTTGAAATTTCCAAAACCGCTAGATCCCTTTGCGCGGGTGGAACATCTGGAAGGGATTTTTTTGATTGTTTCGGAATACGAAGAAAGGGGATAGAATAGCCTTCGGAAATGATAGACTGTACCCATTTGTCTTGAGTCAGGGATAGCCAGGCTTTTGGGTACAGTGACAACCTTCCCCCGACTGCCTCCGAAGGTGGGCAGCCGGGCAACACCTCAGGGATGCTGAAAGGGCTTATCAGAGAAGGCTTCTCGATTGCCCTGGTTCTGGAGCCCCTGCCTCGAGGCGGCGTCTACCATTGTTATTCCCGCCTCTGCCTCTGGCGGGTAACGACTTTGTGCGTCAGGCGAAGTCCCTTGATTTTGTTTACGGAACCACATTTTCCCACTTTTCTGGCCTTTGGGGTAAGGCCTAGAAGGAGTAGAAAAACGGACTCCGACGGCAGAAAGAGTCTTGCCATCAGTCTCGCACCTAGTCAAGGTTTCTTTCACTTGAGGACCAAAGAGAGATGATCCATCAAACGGGAGTTAGTGAAAGACGCCTTGAAGGGGTCCAAAATTGCATAGCCGCATCCAGGCATGCCTACGTAAGGCCACACCTGTCCCTGCGGCCCTACTCGCTCCATCAGCCGCATAAGAAAGGAGGCGCATGGAGGAGTTGGCTATGGAGTTAAGGGTAGCCAGCTGAGTGTTCATTTTATCTTGAAAACCCACAGCTGTAGGATCCTTCAACATGTCACTCGCTTCTTTAATCAAGTCTCTTTGAAGACAAGTGAAATGGCACAGGTAGTTCAGCGAACGCATAGTAAATGTCGCTGACGAAAACATCCGCTTCCCATACCTGTCCATGGACCTAGATTCCTTGTTAGGTGGATGGACAGGTACTGAAGGATCAGCTAGTTCCTTCTTAGTGGCAGCAGCTACCACCATAGCATCCACAGAAACTCCTTTTGTCAAGAACTGCTTGTCTGCTGGTGCCGTTATGAATTTGGAGGGTCTCCTGGGAGTGGGATCTACTGAATCAGGAGCCGTCCATGCCTTTTAGCAACCACCTGCATCAGGGGGTCAAAGGCGCGGGCACACCCAGGAGGTGGAAGGGCGAGAGCCAAACGCCTCAAGATATACAGATTCATCCTCCAAAGGGTTAAGGGCTGGCCAATTTCCCCTCTGCTTCAGGATCTCTAGAATGTCTGCAAAAGAGACATCTTCAGAAGGGGAACGGGGGGAACCCTCGGAATCATCTAAATCTGTATCAGATGTGATTGACTCAGGTGAGTCAATGTGTTTCCTCTTACACTTCCTCTTCCGAGGGGGCTCTTCTGCCAAATCAGGAGAGGCCTCGGAAGAGGATGAGATCCCCACAGGGAGTTCCTGAGGAGCTGGCTCTCTGCGGTCCGGGATGAGGGAGTGAGTCGACTTGACCTGAGGCACCGTAGAGGGAGGGGCGGACGGCGCCGACTGTGGAGTAGAGCCAGGCTCTAACACACTCCGCATGACCTCGAAAGCACCCCCGTCAGGCAAAGCCAGAGGTCCCCGCTCCGAGAAGCTGAGAACCCCCCTCGGCACCGACAGAGATGGCTCCGAGGCCGATGTCGGAGCCGAACTCACCAGCGCCGAAGCTCCGAGCGGAAGAGCGGGGTCGGACAAGGGTCCGATGCCACTCACCCCCTCGGAGCCGACGATGGAAGTCCGGCGCCGAGATTCTTCTAAGGATGATATCGGAGCCGTCGATGGAGCCGAAGACAATTGTATCGGCTCCGACGCTACCACAGTCTCGGTTCCGAAACGACCCGGCTCCGAGCTCAACGGAGTCGGAGGAGGAATATATTGATGGACAAGGGCAGGCATCGACTGATGAGTCGGGCTCTGAAGCATCTGGGCTAGTGCCTCGGACTTAAGAAGTCGACTCACTACCCTCTGAAGGTCATGATCCGATAGCCTCGATGACCTAGAGGAATGAGATTTATGGCTCCGTTCAGACAGCAGGGGAGATCCTGGAGCCGAATGAACGGAGCCAAGGGACGGTGACCTGGACCTCTTCCTCGATGTCGGTTCCGAAGATCTGGACGGAGCCGACACGGGAACCTCTATTACCTCGGCTCCAGCCGGAGCCGAGGGAACCACAGAAACTGTGGACTGAGACTCATCGGCTCCAGCCGGAGCCGATGTAGGCGGAGGTTTAGAAGTCTTAGGTCTCGGCTCAGTTGCTGGAGCCGAGGACCTAGAAGCCTTAGAGGGCTTCCCAGAGACAGAAAGGGAATCCTCCGGCTTAAGAAGACCCCTCAGGATCAACTTATTTTTTCTTTCCTGCAGGACCCTGGGGCTGAAGCCGTGGCATACAGCACAGGAGTCCTGCAGGTGCAAAGGCCCCAGGCAATAGACACAAGAAGTGTGACCGTCTGTCAGAGACATTTTCTGACAGCACGCATCACACTTCTTGAAGCCTGAGACCTTTGTGTCTTTAGACATCCTAAACAAAAGTGTAATCACACACACTCAACAGACACACTGATTACACTAATCTACTTTTAAAACTCAAAAATAAACAATTAACTAAAGTTTACCAAGAGTAACACACACACACAACTAGGGGATTGAGAAAGGCCAGAAGGCCCGAGAGAGAACTTTAAAAGTTCTTGGGAAAAAAATTGGGATTTTCCGGAAAACCGGAGTAGAAAAAACCCACTACACTAAGGGAAATATATTTAAACTCAAAAATATAGGGTTTTAAGTGATCTAATTTTACCAAAATTACACTTACCAACAAGCCGGTAGAAAAACCAACACCTCGATGCTGTAGCGGCAAACGAGATCTGAGGTAACTCTCGCCTAGCATTGTGGGATATAAGGGGAGCCTCGAGCCGGTGGAACCAACTCTTGAGCTTTTAGAGTGGCCGAGTCGGAGCCGAGGTCGGCTCCGAACCCATCCAGCAAGAATGAAGGCGAGATAGACAACTTAACATTTACTGTTTACCCATTTTGTAAAGATGAAGATAGGAGGAAAACTTAATGATCTGATTCAGAGCAATATCAGACATAATCTTTAGCACGAAGGAAGGATTTGTAGAGGAAGCTACTCTGTCTTTTAACATGGGATTTGTAAACACAAAAGTCTTCTCAACTGACCAGAAATCCACTTTATTGTAGAACACAAAAGTACTGAAACCTGAATAAGTGCTTTTTGTTTAACACTTTGGCTAAACTTCTTCAGATAAACATCAGCTAAAAGTACATGCTTATAAAACACTGCTCATTAAGCTTAATTAGACAAGTGTTTAAAATCAATTAACTTTGAAAATCACTGCGGGTGTCAATTTACAGAGAACCAAGTACCTAGTTTAAACCTCAGCTAAATGTGCTTCATCCCTACTATCTGCAGGTAAGTAATGTATACAGGAAATATAAAACCACATAAAAATATAAAAAAGTATGTATATGTAATCAAATGTACATATATATATATATATATATATATATATATATATATATATATATATATATATATTTTTTTTTTTTTTTTTACCAATACAAATGTCTAACGAAAACAGTATGCATGTATAAATAAAATATCACTCTACAAACAATGAGTAACATCTTAACACCAGACTGTGTGTTACATAATTCAAGTAACCAAAACATTTACTAAGTGTTTACAAAGTGTAGACTAGGACCATAAGGCACTACATTATAGTGATCATCTCTCCAGGCTTTTCAGTTTTAGGACACACACTAAAGAACAAACTTTGTTCAAACCTGGCGGACATGCAGCATTCACTTACAACTGCCACATTAGCTCAAGTTTCTCCAACAGAAGCGAGGTAGGACCGCCACGACTGTCAGTGGGAACATGATCAACAGCCCTAAATTTGAATTTGTGTAATGGATATTCCATACAGTGACAGGCTACGGTATTTTCTCCTCTGTTCTTACTAATATTCTATACATGTTCATACACACATTCCCTCAGCTTGCGGTCCGTCTTGCCTATGTAGTAACTTATGATTATGTAAAAGGCTGGGCAGGTTTGGCATTGGGCTAAATATATCACAGGTTTTGAATTACACTTTAATATGTATTTGGTGTTAAATTTAAGGGCTCCAATTTTAAACATTTGCTCCGTGTCAATTAACTTACATTGGTTACAGGATTCACATTTGTACATTCCTGTACTTCTGCTGGTATTAATCTTCTCACCTTCAATTAAACTTTTTAAATTCCTTCCTTTTCTATAAGTAATCACAGATGAGGATCCTAGTTTCTGTACCACCATTTTATCTGTTTGCAATAAAGCCCAGTTTGTCCACAGTATTTGCCTTACCTCAATCGCGTCTGTTGAATAAATTGTTGTAAAGCTTAAAATAAATTGAGGTTTAGTGTTGTTCATTTCTGTGCATCCTACTACGTTCAGGTAGGTTACTGTAGACATTGGAAGTGCCATTACACTGTCATTATAGACATGGTAAAAAATGAGGGTAAACACCCTAGTTCAATTTTAGTTTAACTTCCGTAATTAGTTCCGTTAACATGGTTTCCAGGTATCCCCTATGGGCAAACATACTTAAACATACTTCGTAATGTTGTGCGCTCTTTGATAAATCTACTGACCTCACTCATCATCCTGGCGGCTCATCCCAGTTGACCCTTCAGGACAAATTTCTTTTGATGCCAAGGGTGTGAGCTAGAAAAGTGCAAAAAGGTGTTGCAATAAGTTTCTTTCCGGCATATACAGGATGTATATCTCTGGTTTGCCCTGTCTTTCCTTAATTCAATGTCCAGATAGTTCATTTTCTCCTTGTTAAATGAACTTGTGAATTTTAAAAATCTGGTGGTGTGGTTAAAGTAATTCACCATGTCACAGGCATTCTGACTGTCCCCTTTTATTATTATTATTATTATTATACAAATGTTGTCTAGGAACCATGTGTAGAAGAAAACGTACTTGTTAATAGCTTCATTAGCCAAGACGAATTGGTGTTCCCATTGTGCCATTACTAAGTTGGAGAAGCTGGCACCACATGGTGAACCCACGGCAACACCAATTTGTTGTAGGTAATGTTCCTTATTGAACAGAAAGAAGTTATTTTCTAAGATTATTTCCAAAAGTACCTCTACCAGTTTCATCTCTTCCGCAGACGCTTGCTTGTTCCTCATAAAATCAATGACCCATTCAATCCCTGTTCTATGGGGTATGGCTGTATACAGGTCACATATGTCCACTGTCAAAAAGCTGTGCTCATCTTTATATTCAAGTTTGTTAAGCTCACTCAAAAATTACCAAGAGCCTTTGCATATCTGATGCTCTTGGACAATATATTTTTTGAGTATAGAGTCCACCAGTTTGGCACAGAGATAAGTGATCAATTGTCTTGCATCCACTAGGTCTCGTATGGGTGGGTCTTCCATTGATTTATGGATCTTAGGGATACCAAAGAGGATAGGCATTTTTGGGCAGAGTAATGTTAGGTAGTTGAAGGTTTTTAAGTCTACTTGTGAATACGTAAATAAGTCATTGATGTATGACTTAATCTTATTGTAGGCTACATTAAGTTCATTCAAGCTTACTTTTGTACATGCATCAGTGTTGAGAATTTTTTTCCATTCTTGCCACATAGTCGACTTCAGTCATAACTACCAAGCCTCCCCCTTTGTCTGGTTTCATAATACGGACAGGTAGGTTCTTAATGTACTGCAGTTCTTCCCAAGCTTTTTCGGATACATTGTTTTGGCTGACCAGGTGGTGGCACACCCCCCCCAAAGTTTTGACCTGATATCCAACTCACAAACAGTATCAAACAAGGCTAATAAGGGGTGCAATGGTGGATTAAATGTACTAGAAATATGTACAATGTCCCTGCTGTTGTGCGCACAATTGCCTAGTATCGCAGCTAAGTTCATCTTCCTAATGTAAAGTTTCAAGTCTAACAATACTGAACTCAAGTCACTATGCTTGGCAGGAATGAAAGTTAAGCCTTTGGCAAACAGTTCAATAAGTTCTGTATCAAAACTACCATCAGTGAAGTTGTACAGTTTAAAGGCATGTTCTGAATTGTACAAAACTGTATAATTACCAGTCTGGGAGTTCACATCTGATTCCTCTTCGAATTGCCCACCCTGGTGCTGTAAGTCCGAGTTATGGGTTGTTGGATCCGTTTCTTTTGTTGGTGGTTTTGGCCTTGTGTTGAGGGAAAATGGTACTGTTGATTATCTGTCAGTGTGTAATCCACTGCTAAATTCGAAGAGTTGTTCCCGGCTCCATATGCAGGGAGAGTATTTTCTTCTTCTACATTATTGTGTCAGAACCCATTCCGTTCAGTACCTTGCCTGCCATTAGATTGATACACTTCCTGGTTAACGGCAGGTATAACATTACTGTTGTGTACTCTGATCCATTCCATGATTGAGAAGGGGGAGGGTTGAGATATGCCACTTGGTTGCAGTAATCTTTACGGTTTCTTTGTAATTTTTTTAAGTTTGAATCCCTTGAATTTTTTTAATTTGTTGGTTAATACTGCTGAAAATTCTACTGTAATCATAGTGGTACCTTTCAAAATCATCATCATGTTTGATATCAGTATCAAGTTTGAGCTACCTCTTCCTCCAGTTCGGCTATGAAAAGCCGATAATGTTTAGACATAAGTTGTAATAATTCTAAACCATGTTTGTTAAATAGTTGTAAAAGTTCCTGGTGGAAGCCAGATCTGGCTGTAAGTCCAGTCAGGTACTGCTAGGAACGTAAACCTTTAGGTACAATTTCCTCTTTCAAACACTCCTGGAAATAAGAGACTTCCAACTGTTGCTTTTTTTTAATTCTGAAGAGCCTCTGGTCAAGGGATTTCAAATCTGAAACTATACTAGTCCTATCCCTTGCGAGTTGCTCTTGAACTGAGCTGTCATCGGTTCTTAATAAGTCAGGTTGATCTCTGAGCCAAACCGCTAGGTTGGGGACTTTCACACTTAGGGCGCCTTGTTGAAAATGCCTGGTGTTAGATGAATTATGGTCAATTATATTACTGTTCACTAAGTTGCTGGTAGTCTCTCTGTCTGGTTCTTGTTGCCACTATTAACAAGTCTGGCAGTTGGTCGATTGTCGTTACCTTGTGTAGAATGCACATTAAAAACTTCCTTTGTTGATAGCTGAGAACTAGGTTGCGATAAACTGTCCATTCGGTTAGAAAGCTCATCTAAACGTTGGTTCATCAAATTAATTAAAATAGTTAAGTCACCTTCTTTCTCTTTGTTCACTCCATTTGGAGAAGATAAACTGGTCAATGAAGTTGAGAGACTTTCAGAAGCCATAACAGCTAAACCAAAACTGGAAACACGAACACAAACTTGGAAACACAAAAGTCTTCTCAACTGACCAGAAATTCACTTTATTGTAGAACACAAAAGTACTGAAACCTGAATAAGATTAAGTGCTTTTCGTTTAACACTTTGGCTAAACCTCTTCAGATAAACATCAGCTAAAATTACATGCTTATAAAACACTGCTCATTAAGCTTAGTTAGACAAGTGTTTAAAATCAATTAACTCTGAAAATCACTGTGGGTGTTTTACAGAGAACCAAGTATGTGAAACGACACCCACAGTGATTTTCAAAGTTAATTTATATCACCAGTATATAAGCTTGTTTATTCCTTTGTTCTGGGAGTCTCCATGGTACTTTCCATGAGGCTCCCGCACATGTGTACTGTAGATAATGAAAACCACTGAAAGAGAGAAAGAACTGCATCTGTCTTCATTTTCAAAGTATTTTGAAACGTAACAATTGGTGCCGTGATGCGGATCTGAATTGAGAACAAGCTGCAGCAGTCAGGAAGTGGAAGAAAAACTGCTAATGAAAGGGCCCATAACAGACTTTTCTGTTTCTGCAGTGTTTCTTTCATCTCTGTCTGCCTGCTTTAAAGATTTGAATTTTTTTTTATGCAGAAAAAGATATAATTTCTCTCATTCAGTTGTTTTGAGGTAAGTGGCATACATTTCCCTTCTGCTATTAAATGTGCAGTATGAGTGTGGGTTAATACGGAAATACTGGCGACATGCGTATGAAAGGAGGAATGATAGTGGGGTAACAAGACATTTATATAACGCCTTAGCTAAACCTGTGTTAAACAAGTATAGCTTATCGAGTGAAAATGGGAGCGAGTGCGGGAAAAATAAATGAGCTAGAAAGAGGTACACCAGCTGGTTATATGTTTTATCGTGTGTCCCAGGACAGTTGCATGTTTTTAAATCAGTGGATCGCCCTTACTAAAAATGACGGTGACCTTGCTTTTCCCGAAAATGGTAGTTTTAATAAAGATATATTGACTAATTTGCAAAAGAAGTTAAAAAAGAAAGGAAGACTACCAGGTTTGTGCTGGGCAGCTTTTAATGATTGGATGTGTGAAGCTAAAGAAAGGGAAAAGGATTCAGTCGTCAGTAGTCTTAAAGATAATCAAAAGAGACTAAAAGAGCAGATAAAGGAACTGCGACATACTGTGACTAATCTACATGTAGCAAATGGTAAATGCTTAAAGGAACTGCCCTTTAAGGGATTATATCCTGTACAAGAATTAAGTAAATTACAAATAACTGAATCATCTGAGGATGATAACCCCTGGTTCCCCCCACCACCTACGGCTCCTCCACTGCTATATCAGCCTTCACAGGTTCAAGATGGAGCAGTGAGCTCCACAACAAAGGGCGAAGGCCGGCAGGGAGAAGAGCAGTTAGCACTCAACTCTGGAAGTGGAACTCAGGCACTAGGAAGTCAGCCTAGCAGACCGCTTACAGAGCAACCTGACCAAACAGATACAGGTAAACCATCACCTAGACTAACTCGCTCGAAGACAAAAAAGCAGCAGAAAAGAAAAACACAAATGCTTTTTGACCCTAGGTCTAGCCAGTCAAAAAAATATTATAATAAAAAAGCTGTATATTCACACAAGGGTAAAATTTACAAACAATGTCCAATTGTAATTGAAGACAAAGACGACTACAGTGGTCCAGACAAATCTAATCCAGATTCTGACTCTGAATCGGGCACTAGCCCATCAGATGAAGAGGGAGTATTCCCACTGAGAGAAGTCCCAAACCCAGCACATGCCAGAGATGCGGGACAACCGGCTACAGTGGTGGTGCCTAAGGCGTGGTCAGCAGTTGATTTTCAAGCAATCACTAAATCACTTCCGCCTATTCGTAATAACCCAGCAAAGTTTCAACGCGTATTGGCAAGACATATCGGTTTGCAAAATTCTACCATAGAAGAGGTTAGAGCTGTCCCCTCCAATGTGCTGTCCCAGCTGATCTCATAAAACATATCTGGGATCATGCTAATGTTCCTACCCCAATACCGAAGCACAATATGCGAGGGGAGAATGGATTTGAAGCTGTTAGGCAATGTATAGTTGACTCTTATCACTGTAATAGTGCCACCTACCCCCAATTGGTCAAAAATTAAATCAGTCATACAGAAAGAGTATGAGCCAATAGACGAATACTTAAATCAACTCACTGTAGCCTTTGAGGCATATTCTGGGTACCGAGAGCCCACCGAAGGACCAGCACAAAGCGGGCTGTCAGCTGCCTTTGTAGATGGGCTACGTCCTCAGGTGAGGGACAAGTTAAAGGAAGTATGCTTAAACTGGCCTAGCTTGGCCTTGCATGAGTTAGTCCAGCAGGTACAATACCTCTCCGACCACTTAGCTAAAGAAAAGAAGGATTTACAGGAGAAATTAGTAAAAGCACAAATCCAAATGTGTAACGTTTTTGGTCAACGGGGTAGAGGATGAGGGCAAGGAAGAGGGAGGGGTGGACGCCAAGGACCAGGAAACCAGAATAGACAAAACTGTCAGGGAACACAGTCGGCTCCACCCCAAAATTCTAGTAATCAGACACAGTGTTTCAACTGTGGCCAACCGGGCCATTGGAAAAATGAGTGTCCATATTTGGCTGAGCAACCTGCACCATACACCGATACGTCACAACAGTGAAATTCTAATTGGACACTGTCGAATCGACAGCAACCACAATGAAGGTTCCCTGAACAGAAACAACAGCAATTGTGTCCTTTTATTCCTGTGGATCAGGATGGACCACATGTCATGTTACTGGTTAAAAATAAACCCTATCCATTTTTAATTGATACCGGAGCAACTAAATCCATGCTAGCTGGCAAAGCAGCCATGAATGTTCCCCTCTCTGACAAAATAACTAGAGGGGTGGGTATCTCTGGTATACCTATGGAATACTCCGAAACTATTCCAGTCCCAGTCACTTTGGGACCTCTGCAGGATAACCATGCATTTTTAGTAGGACCTTCAGCACCTTTAAACCTATTAGGAAGAGACTTGCTTTGCAAAATGGGAGCCACCATTTTTTGCACAGCTGATGTTGTTTATCTCCAAATACCTTTAGACCTACAGGATAGTACCCTTGCAGCTTTAGATGACTCTGCCATCTTACAGACGATGTGTATTCAGCCAAATTCTGGCAGAGATGAGTATTTACATTCCCTACCCTCTCACCTGTGTACTACTCATAACAATGATGTAGGATTTTTGACCTCATCTACTCCTGCAAAAATAACCCTAAAACCAGGAGCAAAGTTGCCACGAGTACCACAGTACTCTTTGACGACTGAGGCTATATCTGGTATTACCCCTGTTATTTCTGCATTGGAACGACAAGGGATGATAGTACCTACCACAAGTCTATGTAACACCCCAATATTACCGGTGAAGAAACCTGGCAAACAAGCTTACAGATTTGTGCAAGATTTGTGGGAAGTTAACAAAGCTGTTTTGCCTGTCTTCCCGATTGTACCTAACCCAGCTACTATTTTAAGCTGTATCCCACCTACTGCAAAATGTTTCATGGTAATAGATATTTCATCAGCTTTTTTCTCTATTCCAGTGCATCCCAACAGTCAGTATTTATTTGCATTTACCTACAAAGGTCAACAGTATACTTGGACTCGATTGCCCCAGGGATATGTAGAATCCCCAATCTTATTTTCTAGAGAGATGCATAGACAGTTACAGGATCTACAACTACCATCATGTTCAGTTCTAGTCCAATATGTGGACGATATTCTTATAGCTTCGCCAGACAGTAACTCATGTAGGCAAGATTACCTTCTAGTGCTAAACTTTTTAGCTACACGAGGATTTAAAGTAAATAAATCAAAATTACAATTTTGTCAGGAAAAGGTACAATATTTGGGACATATTATTACAATGGGTTCTCGTCAAATACTCCCAAATCGTATAACTTCTATTCAAAAGGCCCCATGCCCTGTAACTCAGAGACAGCTTTGAGGATTCCTTGGCCTAGCAGGATACTGCAGACAGTGGGGTACCTAATTTTTTGGAAATTTCGGCCTCCCTGTTACAACTTTTAAAAAAAAGTATTACGGAACCTTTACCTTGGACATCACAACATGATGAGGCTTTTCAGGCTATCAAGACAGTCTTGGTAAATCCTCCTGCCTTAGGGTTGCCAGATTATTCCAAACCATTTGTTTTCTTTTGCTGTGAGCGAAACAAAACTGCCTTGGGTCTCTTAGCCCAGCAACGCACTGGAGGCTATCGGCCTATTGCTTACTACAGCACTCAACTAGATCCGGTTGCCTCTGGTTACCCAGCTTGCTTACAGGCCGTGGCAGCTGCTGCTGTCTTGGTTGACATGGCAGCTCCACTAACCCTGGGACATGATACTATACTAGCAGTCCCACATGCAGTTCAAGCGTTACTTTTGAAAACAAAAACACAGTATCTTTCAAATACACGTCTTACTAAATATGAATAGAGTTTAATAAATAACCCCGCCCTGCAAGTCATACGCTGCCCACCACTGAACCCTGCATCTTTAATACCAACATCGGATGAGGGCGAACCACATGATTGTGTGCTTGTAATTAACTCTGCTCTTTCTCCTAGGTTACACTTGTATGACACTCCTTTGCATAATCCTGATTTGGTTCTCTTTGTTGATGGATCCTGCTTACGAACAACCTCCAGAGAATTCCAAGCAGCTTGGTCAGTCTGTATTCCGACTGAAGTTTTAAGATCAGCACGATTACCCCCAGGCACTTCCGCGCAGGCTGCAGAACTAGTGGCATTATCGAATGCATGCAAAATAGCTAAGGACAAGTCTGTTACTATATATACTGACTCCCGTTATGCCCATAGTGTTGTTCATGATTTTGGTATACTATGGAAGGAACGAGGGTTTTTAACTTCTTCCGGGTCACCCTTTAAAAAACATTCTTATATTAATAACTTGCTACAGGACTTATTGTTACCATCTGAAATTGCTGTTGTTAAATGTGCAGTCCATCAGTCTAATGACTTTTTTGAAACTAAGATCAATTAACCAATCAAAGGTTTACCCGTAAACATAAGACAATTCACATCATCATATCTCTGGGCAAAGAAAGAAAATCAGATGCATTTCCATAAAAGGCACATTTCCTGCTTTCAGACAGACTCTTGTTTTTCAGCATTTTCTCGTTGCTCAGAGTTCATTCAAAGTTCACAGTCCACAGTACATTTTAATACATACAAACTGTCACATACTCAATTCCCTCAAACACATGCTTTGGCTGTTCATATTCTACAATCCCCCATTTGATGCTGTGTAAGCATCATCACTTCACCTATCATAACCATGCTACTGGTCTTTTCATTATTGGAAGACATTGCCATTTTATCATCTATATTCATAGTTGCAGGCATATAAAACTTAGGCACTTTCTTCACAATTTTTGAAGACATTAATTTTAAAATCAGTGCTTTGATTAAAAGCAACAATTGCTAATACTGCAATTAATAAAATCAACTTCAACAATCCCATATGGACAAACTACTTAAGGAAACCTTGGGAAAATGATTAATTTTGATGTCATTTGCTTTTTTGTGTTTTGTGCATACATGGACAGACTACTGAAGGGGTGGTCATTAGGGGAACTGTTTCATTTTGGTGGTTGTGCATACATGGGAAACTACTGAAGTGGTCTTTGGGGGGATTTTTCATTTTGGTGCTCATGCACACATACATGGATGGACATACTACTGAAGAGATTTTGGGGGTGTTTTATTTTGGTGCTTTTGCATGCATACATGAATGGACAGACAACTGGAGGGGTCCTGGATGGATTCATTTTGTTGCTTATGCATACATACATGGACAGATGGACTTTTGAAGAGGTCCTGGGGATGGGTGTTTTATTTTGGTGCTTGTGCATGCAAACATGAATGGGCAGATTACTGAAGAGGTATTTGGGGGCAATTTCATTTTGGTGCTTGAGCATATGTACATGGATGGACAGACTACTGAATTTTTTTTGTGGGGGTGTTTCATTTTGCTGCTTGTGCATACATACATGTATGGGCAGACTACTGATGGGGTCTTGGGGGGTTTCATTTTGGCACTTATGCATACATACATACATGAACTGACAGAATACTGAAGGGGTCTTGGGGTGTTTCACTTTGGTGCATATGCACACATACATGGATTGCTGGTCCAATGATGGGGTCTTTGAGAGAGATGTTTCATTTTAATGCTTGTACATACATATATGGATGAACAGACCACTGAAAAGATTGTTGTGGGGATGTTTCATTTTGGTGCTTGTGCATATACACATGGACAGACAGACAGACTACTGAAGGGGTCTTTGGGTGGGATGTTTCATTTTGGTGCTTGTGCATACATACATACATGCATACATGAATGCACAGACTACTGAAGGATCTTGGGGGATGCTTCATTTTGGTACTTGTGCATACGTAAATGAACAGTCTACTGAAGGGATTGTTAGAGGAAATGCTTAATTTTGGTGCTTGCGAATACATGGACAGACTACTGAAGGGGTGTTTGAGGGAAATGATTCATGTTGATGTCCTTTGGTACTTGTGCACATACATGGACTGACTGCTAAAAGGCTCTATAGGAAAAATGCTTCATTTGGTGCCATTCTGGTGCGTGTGCATGCATGGGCAGTCTTCTGAAGGGATGCTTAACATAAGTGTTTCATTTTGATGTAATTTGGTGCTTGTGTGCATACACATAAAGACTACTGAAGCCTGAAGAGGTAACTGGGGAAAATGTTTCATTTTGATATCATTTAGTGCTTTTGTGCAGACACCTGAAGCCTGAAGGGGTATTTGTGTGAAATATTTCATTTTGATGTCATTTGGTGCTTGGGTGCATACATGGACAGACTACTGAAAGAATCTTTGAGGGAAATGATTTATTTTGATGTCATGTTTGTACTAGTGTACACATGGACAGGCTACTGAAGGGATCCTTGGGGGAAATGATTCATTTTGATGTCAATCGGTGTTTGTGCATACATGGACAGAATACTGACGGGGTTGTTACAGTAAATGTGTGAGTGAGTGAGTGAGTAAGTGCATGTGTGTGTGTGTGTGTGTGTGTGTGTGTGTGTGTGTGTCTGTGTGTGTGTGTGTGTGTGTGTGTGTGTGTGTGTGTGTGTGTGTGTGTGTTTGTCTGTGGAAGAATGACTGATCTTGGATGACTGTGCATGTGTGGGGGGTGACTGCAGTAGAGTGTTAGGTAGGGGATGGATGTGTGTGTGTATGTGTGTATACATATCTGTGTGTATGGGACTGTCTGCACTTATGTGGAGGAGTGCCCAAAGGGGATTTCTGTGTCAACATGTTGTATAGGATGCCAATAGTTATACTGCCCCTCTCCAAAAACACTTTAAGGTACTATCTTCTCTATATGTTACTTTCTGCTAATTGCTATTGCATTAAATTAGTTTGCAACCATGAAGGGGATATTTTCTAGTTCATCAAAGTGTGAATCCTAGAAGAGTGTGTGTGTGTGTGGGACTGGATATATATTTGTGTGTGTGTGCAGTAATTTAATTACTGAAGAATTAATATTTAATCTAATTACAGCAATTAATTTAATTTTATTTAACATAAGACAATTTGGGGGGTACAATGAGGTTGTGATGTCATGTGACAGGGGGACCCCAGTCCAGTGTCCTGCCTAGAGGCCCCATATGACCTTCATCCGGCTCTGATCATGCACCAATAAAAACTAAGATAAACATGCAGGACAATTAAGCAAAAATAAGCCACTGGAACTATTCCACCTACCTGTAAAAAAAAGAGGAATTTAAGGAATGGGTAATGGAAATTATTTGAGCGTTATTAGGAAAGATAAAAATGTCTTTAGAAGTTATAGCTAGTGACTGGGATAAAATGAAAATGGATTTTAAAAATAGGGTCGAAATAAAAGTGAAAGATATGGTAAAGAAGTAATAGAACTTACTTAGGGAGGGCTGACAAAGTTTACCGTATTGAGGAATAAAAGGAATCTCACAGAGCAAGAGGAGGAGTAAATGCAAAGTGCTAAAAAGAAAACAAGGGAGTATTTGGATATTATGCATGAGTTTAGAAAGATTGCAGTTAAGTTAACTATGTTTGATAACTCCAGAGCACAAAAACTTTTAGCACAATGACTTGGTCAATACAACATTGAAAGAGTTGTTGCCAGACTTAGGGAACCTATAACACACAAAAAAAAAAAAAAAAAAAAAAACAACAGAGATCCTGTAAAGGTTTTAGAGACATTCTGGAAATTTTATGAAACTATGTATAAAGCAGAGAAATGTGGAAATCATCAAAACAAAGGAAATAATTATGGAAGTCTTACGTCAAGGTTAGAGGTAGATGAGGCTCAATGACTAACAGCTAAGACAGGAGGTGATGAGATAAAAACACTGATGTATAAGAAAAGTCTCCAGGAACAGAAGGCATTCATGCAGAAATTTTTTTAAATTAGGAGGGAAGAAAGTGATAAAGATCAAGATTTTGTTAAAAAAGAAGTTAATGTACTCACCATAACATTCCATCTGTGTTGTCCATTTTCATTCTTCCTCAGCTGAAGGATTCGGATCCGAACTGTCAGATCTGACTTGGCCATTGCAAAGGCTCATTGCAACTTAGTACTCTCGAGCCACTCCCTTACCAAGAACACATCAACTCCAAGTACCTCAGATCTTGTTTGCTAGCTAAAGCATAGAGAAATGCTTTTTATACAAAAAGGGCATAAAAAGAGAGATAGCAAAAGGTTAGACAAGGCTATATTTTGAGCTTTGTCATGCTTAGGTTATGCTATTTTATTTTATATCCACTCACTCTTCCAGAAAAAACATACGGAGGGTGTTGATGGGTGGGGAGTTGAGGAAGAATGAAAATGGACAACACAGTTGGAACATTATGGTGAGTACATAACTTCTTTATCTGATGTTATCAATTTTCATTCTGTCCTCAACTGATGGTACAGAGTCCCCAGCTTCCTTAATCCCAGGGTGGACTCAAGGCAGGATATTCCTAAGCACCATTAAGCCAAATGATGCTCCATCTCTGCATACCAAATCCACTTTGTAATGAGTGATGAAAGTATGAGGGGAGGCCCAAGTCACTGCTGCACATATTTCATCCATGGAAGCCCTTGAATGAAAAACTGAAGAAGTTGTTGTAGACCTGGTTGAATGAGCATGAACTTGCTTTGGTAAAGGAATATCCAATTTGTTGTAAACAAAAGGAATGCAGGCAGTAAGCCATTTGGCAAGAGTAATTTTGGATACTGGTTTACCCAGTCTATTATCTGAAAAGGAAACAAATAACTGGTATGTAGTTCTGATGATCTTTGTTCTGTGTAAACAGAAGCTCAATATGAACATCCAATAAATGTAACATATCCGCATTTGTTTGAAAATTTTGGAAAGAAAACTGGTAAATTGATGGACTGGTTAATGTTAAATTCTGAAACTGTCTTGGGCAAAAAGGATGCATTAGTTCATGATGTAACTCTATCTTTATAAAAGAAATTAGATACGAAGGTTTCATAGATAAGGCTTGGATTTCTGAAACACATCTGGCTGATGCAATGGCCACTAAAAGCAATGTTTTTCAGGAAAGGAATTTAAGATCGCAGTTATGTGCTGGTTCGGATGGTGAATGAAACAGGGATTCCAGTACCAAAGCTAGATCCCATGGCAGAGTAGGATCTTTAAATGGGGGTCTTAACAGAAGTGTGCCTCTTCAAAAGGTTTTACAAAGCTTATAAGAAGTGAGTGAGGAACCATCAAATCCAATATGGAAATTAGAAATTGCTGCCAACTGAGCTTTAACTGTCAAAGATCTAACTCCTTGATTAAAAAAAAGTATCAAGAAATCAACAACATTATGAAGCAGGGCAGAAAAAGGTTCCACATCATTTTGAAGTGCCCAGTGTGCAAATCTTTTCCATTTACTAGTATAAAGTTTCCTTGTAGATGGCTTAAGGGAGGATGACAATATCTGTCAGACAGGAGGCAAAAGCATAGGTTGCCTGGCTATTACTGGAAATGGAGAAACTAAGCTGTCAGCTTGAGATTGGAGAGGTCTGGGTGCGTCATGCCTGTTGGGTGAGACAGCAGATCTAGAGCTCAGTCCAGAATCCAAGGTTGATGAATTAAATTAAGCCATAAGAAGGGAATCCAAATCTGTTGAGGCCAAAAGGGTTTAATGAAGATGACTTTACTCTTCAGCCTGGCAGCTCTCTGTATGAACTTTGGAATCAAAGGGATTGGGGGATAAGCATAAAGTAGACTGGGGGGAACAACTGTGGAGAAGAACATCCATCAGTGACTCCCCTTGTGGGAGTATTAGTGCAAAGTGGCTGCTGCACTTGCTCTTTAGGGGAGATGCAAAGAGATCACAGCAAGGCTGGCCCCATTGTCAGAAAATCAGCTCCACTACATTCTCGTTGAGGAACCATTCGTGAGTCAATAGAATGTACCTGCTCAGTCTGCAAGCTAACACGTTGGACTTCCCCAGAATATACATTTCTATAAGAAAGCGGTTGGAAGTGATCGCCTCTTGCCAAACCTTGAGTTCTTCTCAGCACAAGGGGCAAGATCTTGTTCCTCCTTGTTTGTTGATGTACCAAACCACTGACATGCTGTCTGTTTGAATAGGAATCATTTCTTAAGGGAGAACATTTTGAAAGACCTGCAACTCTAGAAGCACTGTTCTCAGCTCAAGGACACTCATATGCAAAAAGGGCCTCTTTGGGGGACAATGTGCCTTAGACTGTCTTTCCAAAGTAATGCCCCTCCACCCTAGCTGGGAAGCATCCATGGTCACCATGGCTTTGAGCTGATGGGAATGAACAGTCTGCTCTTCTGACTGAATCCACCACATTAGATTCCTTCTTGCATATATTGGTGATCCATATAAGTATTGACCATTGGGAGGCCAGCATCCACTGGAGAACTCTCATGTGAACTCTGGCCAAAGGTAGTAATGTTATTGCTGCCACCATTGATCCCAACACCTGAAGGACCAAGCCGGCTGAGATTTTGGTACTGCAAACTATCTTTTCTACTTGTGATGTTATCGTCTGAACTCTGGAGTGGGGAAGTGAGGCTACAGTTGATTTTGTATTGAGTAGTGCACCTATGAACTTTAGTGTTTGACTTGATTCTAGATGAGACTTTTCGTAGTTTATGGTTATTCCTAGTAGAGCACATGACTGGATCACTTTTTCTCTTGCCAAAATGTATTTATTATTTATTTTATTTATTTTGCATTTGTTGACTGGGATAGTCCAACTGGATGCATGTCCATTTTCAGCAGAGGCCTGGGGAGAAAAGCTCCAAACATACAGACAAAAACATACATACATACATACTATGGGTTTTACAAAGTAACATGGGAGAAAAGCTCCAGTTGTGCAGACAAAAACATACATCCCAAGCAACACATAAATAACAAGCAGATATTACAAGAAAGCATGGTGTGTCCCTCAAGAGGGATCCACAATTTAACAGTAAGTAGTAGAATATAAAAAAATAATAAACAGGTGGATTACAGCCACACTTTATTACAAAGAAATGTACAGCACAATTGCCATTGCAAGCATTTGCGAGCAAGAAGCTAGTACATTGCTGTTGAGTTAGGGAGTTGTTATGGGTATTAATTGGGGTTGGTACATGGACAGAGCCAGTGCCTTTTATAATACTGTTTGAGGCATTTTTAAAGAGGTTTAGAGAGGGTTCCAGGGTAATGTCTGCTGGAGGTAAGTTCCAAGCTTTCCCAACAGAGTTGGCAAATAGGGAGTCACCAGCTGAGTTATTAGCTTCCAGTGTTTGGACCAACAGCTTGTTGGATGAGCGTAATGGTCTGGAGTTACTATATGGTTTTATGATAGTTTTAAGGGCGGGAGTCTTTTCAGGTTGGTTGAGAATATTATGTGCTACTATTAGCTGACTGAACTGCATTAAGCTTGGCAGTTCTAGCCACCCTTGGAGATTGAGGTTGTGGCAGTGATGTGTTCTATATGTTGATCCAGTGGCGAATCTGGCAAAATGGTGGTAACAGTGAGTGTGTTTGGTATGCTCTGATTTGTTTAGGCTACAGAGTATAGGGGAAGCATATAGAAGGGTGGAGAGAAGATGAGAGCGGGCAATAGCGATTCTAGCTATAGGGGTTAGAAAAAGGTTTACTTTTGTATAGTGTGCCAAGATTTTTGTTGATGGTTTTGATAGTCTTGTTGATGTGCAGGTTGAATTTAAGATTATTATCTACTATTACCCCTAAGAGCTTGGTATGGATATCTGGCGAAATAGAGGTACCATTGTTTGATGTTATAGTGAAGGAAATTGGGGTGGACCTACAAGTGGGGGTAAAGAGTAACACTATGGTCTTATTGGGATTCAACAGAAGACGGTGATTAGAGAGCCACTTTTCAACTGTGTTGAATGTACTCTGGGTTAGGGTTTGCAGGGCTGTTGGGGAGGAGACTGAGCAGATCAGAGTGGAGTCATATCCATATTGGATGCAGGATGCATCTGGGATGGCAGTGTGTAGGTTATTGATAAAGGTGGAAAAGAGTAGAGGACGTAAAATGGAGCCCTGAGGAACTCCAAGATTATGAGGTAACAGAGTGGATAGTTTGCCCTGCCAAAGTACTGCTTGTTGTCTGTCATTCAAGTAGGATTGGAACCACTGTATAATGTGGTTGTCCAGGGAATAGATTTCAGAGAGTGGATGAGTAACTGGTGATTGACCATATCAAAGGCCTTTGAGTGGTCTAGGAAGAGGGCTGATGACAGCAAGTTATTATTTCTGTTTATTTTTATGGCATTAGTGAAGGAAAGGACAGCTGAGGTGGTGCTATGATGTGGTCTAAAGCCATGCTGAGAGATGGCCAGTATTTGGTTCTGAATGAGATGGTTCATAATTTGTTTGTGGATGCACTTTTCCATTATTTTGGCCAGTGGTGAAAGAATGGTGATAGGTCTATAATTGGATAATTATGTGGAACTTCCACCTTTGTGGAGTGGGATAACATGGGATATTTTCCAGATTGGGGGGGAATAGAACAGTTAGGGACCTGTTGATCAGGACAGATATGGGAAATGCTATGACATCAGCAGCTATGTTTAAGAATTCTGCTGGGAGCAGGTCAGCAGATAGGGTGGTGGGTTTCAATTTTTTGATTAGTGATCAAATTAGAAAGGTGGAGACCGGCTGGAAGTTGATGGGGGGATGAGTAGTGGGTGTGTTAGTGGAGGAGCTTGTCAAGGCTGTATTAGTGGTGGAGCTAGAGTTTATGGGGTTGAGCTGGTTAACGAGAGATTGGATTGTTTCAGTGAAAAAATTATTAAAGGCACTAGCTACATTCTCAGGTGTTTTTTAGGTGTAATTTGTTGGGGTTGTAGTGGTAGATTGACCTGGATACAGAAGCTGGTTTATACCTGCCCAGAACTTTTGGGAATTGTTTTGGTGCTTCTGCTGCAGGTTTTGGTAGTGGGTTTTTTTTGTCTTGTTGAGTGGATTTTTTTGTGTCATTCCTAAGTTGACTGTATTTTAGTTGGTCGGAAGGGGCTCTAGTTGCTCGCCAGATGGCCCAGGCCTTATTTTTGAGTTTGATTTTTAGTTTGGTTTCCTTAGTGAGCCATGGTGCTGTATTTGTTTTGGTCTTAATATTACGAGATGGGCAATGGGAGTCCAGGATGTTTAGGAATTTAGTATTAAAATATGCCACTACCTCTTCCAGTGGTATATGTTTTAGGATTGACCATTTGACTGAGTTAAGTTCATTTTGGAAATTTACAGGACTGAAGTTTTTGGTATTAAAATGAGTTGATGGCTGGTCAGGGTGGAGATGAGTCAGCCATCTAAGTATGAAAACACTCAGAAACCCTGCAGTATCAAGTGAGCTGCTACTACTGCCATGCATTTGGTAAACAAACTGGGTGCTGTGGTGAGACCAAAGGGCAGAACTCTGAACTGGTAGTGACTGACTCCCAGCCAGAAGCATAAAAATCTTCTGGAATGCCTGTTCATCTTTATATGATAGTATGTATCCTGAAGCTCTACTGAGTACATCCAACTGTCCTTTCCCAAAAAAGCGAGAATGGATTGAATCATAACCATTTGGAACTTGGTCTTTCAAATGGATTTATTTAAGATACTGAGATCCAGAAATTATCTTCAGTGCCCTGTTTCTTTGGCACTAAAAAGAATCTTGAGTAAGTTCCGGATTCTATCTGGTCTGGGGGGACCTCTTGGATGACTCTTTTTTTGAATATGAACTGCTGCATGATCCCTCTGTTTGGATAGAACATCGTGGGATTTTCTTGAATTGGGATGTTAAAGGGAAAATGGTATTATATCTGTGTCTTTTTTGGCTTTTCCCGGTTAGGGGTTGCCACAGCGGAACTCCGGTCCTCTAATGATTGGTAGTTGATTTTTACGTACCGAGTTTACCAGCTCTGACACACAACCTTCAACGAAGGTACGCCCATTCACGCATGTCTCCATGCAGTAGACACTCTAGCTGAGAATCGAACCGGACAGCGTCTTACTGTGAGGTGACAACGCTACCGCAGCACCACCACCGTGGGTTTAAAGCAATTTTTGTCTTTCGGCTTTTCCCGGTTAGGGGTTGCCACAGCGGAACTCCGGTCCGCTAATGATTGGTAGTGGATTTTTACGTACCGGGTTACCAAGCCCTGACACAAACCTTCAACGAAGGCATGCCCCATTCACATATGCCTCCACTCAAAAGACGCTTTAGCTGAGAATCGAACAGGACAACATCTTGCTATGAGGAGACAACGCTACGGCAGCACCACCACTGCACCTCTGGAAATAATTCTCTGCATCCAAGTATCTGTTGTTAGTTCTAACCAGGTTCTCTGGTGCATGGACAAATGACCTCTTTTGCCTCCAGAGGGGAACAACCGGGCCTCATTTCAGCGGCCTGCTTTCAGGACCGCTGAAAGGGCTTACCAAAGAAAGAATCTCTGACCCTCGATTCTGTGGGCCACCTCTACCACTAGAGCAGTGTCTACCATTCAAGTACCACCCCCCCTGTCCCTGGGGGAACTTCCTCCATATGTGTCCTGGAAAGATTCTTGGGATTTTCTGAACCACATCTTCCTTCCACCCTGATAATTCCTTGAAAAGGATATCTGTGTGTTGGAAAAACATACGCCCATGGCAGAAAGAGTCTTTCCATCCTTCTCACATCTGGGCAATGTGTCTTTAACCTTGGGGCCAAAAAGCAACATGCTGTCAAGGCCTCCAAAACATCACATAAGTGCATCCAGGCATGTCTCCTAATGGCAAAGCCTGAACCCACAGCCCTTGAAGTTCCTTCTGCTACATCAGAAATGAGCCTCATGAAGGACATGGATATCAGTTGCAGGGTAGTCAACTGAGAGGTGATGGATGCTTTCACCTCTTCAGAAACAGATCCTGAGAGGGTGTCTGATAGCTCCTTAATCAGATCCCTCTGTAGCCTTGTGAAATGTGCCAAGTAGTTCAGGGACTTTAAGGTGAAGGTTGCTGAAGCATAGACATGCTTTCCAAATCTGTCCATCGCCCAATACTCTTGATTAGGGAGATGAACACAGGAACTTTCTTCCATGACTTCCTTCTTAGCAGCACATCCTTGGACCAAAAACTGTTTATCTTCTGGTGCTGTCATAATTTTATTAGTTCCTGGGAATTGTCTCTATGGTGTTGGGATCCTTCCATGGCCACTGTGAGACCAAGTTAATGAGCTCATCAGTGGACAGGGTCACCAAGGAGGTAGAAGGGCCAGTACCAAATGCCTCCAGGAGTGCAGATTTTTCTGACAAAGGATTGCTGGACTTCCAGTCACCTGTCTCCTTCAGGATTTCTGGATGTCTCAGAATGAGACATCATCAGGATGTGACCATGGAGACCCTTCATCTTCATCAAAATATGTATCTTTGGTGACAGATCTGGGGGAATCTAAATGTTTCCTCTTACATGTTTTCATCTTAGGGGCCTCCTCAGTGGGGGAGTCCAGGGAGGTGTCAGAAGAAATGGGGATAGTCAGACATTAAACCTGTGGTTTCAGTACCATCTGTCCCTCTGGAGAGGCTAGTTGAGACTCCAGACAAAGAGATGGAACAGATATGTACGGAGGATCCGAGGGGGTAGACGCTGTCTGAGTCAAGGGTGCAGACATGGCTGTCTCCATGGCCACAAAGGCAGACTGCCCATGGGAGGGATAAGATCCTGGGTCCAAGACAGGATGTCTTTGATCCACAATCACACCCTGCCACAAGGACAGTCCACCCAAGGCTGAAGTCAGAGCCAAACTGACCATTGCCAAAGCTCCAAGGTGTAGAGACAGCTCTGAAAACCTTGTAGTTGAATGAGGCACCTTGGACCCGACAGGGTAGAATTGTCTCTGAGAGCTCTTCTGATCCAACTGAATTGAAGAGCTCAGAGCAAGCACTGGATCGAAGAATAAAGGTATACTTGGATTCAGAGCTGACGGGGCCTAGGAAACTCGGATCCAAGGGCTCCAAGAACTTGAAGGGAGTCAGAGGAGGAACTAACAAAGATGGTGTAGTGGATGGATGTATCTTCTGACTCAATGAGGTAGGAGCTGAAAGAACAACTGTCTGGGTCTGTGTTGAGAAGATCCTTCTCACTAATCTTTCCACATCCTCTCTGTAAGATTTCTGAAAGAGCACGTGGATATCCCTGAAGGAGAGATAGGTCTTTCTAAAAAGGAGGACATGATTCTGGATTGAACTGGGTCCACTGAGAGTGAGTACCTGGTCCTGGATAAAATTTCAACATCAAAAATTCCCTAAGTCCGCTCTGAGGGGATCTGATCTGATGTATCTTTTCATTTTGCAATTTTTGGATCTGAAGAGACAGTCAGATTTGAAGACTGTTTCTTACTATGCTGGTTCTAATTCGAAGAAGTTGTCGGATCCGAAGTTTTTGATCTTTTCATTTTCAGACATAGGAAACCAACGGATCCACAAAGAATCTTTTACATAACTTCTCTGAGGAGGCTGTTGAGGTGCTCGGAGAAGTTTGAGCCATTTTTCTAGGCTTTTGAGAAGCTCCAGTTAGTGCCTCACTGAAAGATGATTGAAGTAATCCTTTCAAAATAAGCTTGTTCTTACGTTCAGCCAGGGCCTTCAGGATGAATGCATGACAGATTGAACAGCTTTCTTGAAAGTGAAGTGGCCCAAGACAATACACACAGAGGATATGTGAGTCAGAAAGAGGAATTTTCTGACCGTATTTACTACATTTTTAAAGACCGCTGGGCTTTTCTAATTTTCTGACACCATAAAACAATGAGTAAAAAGGTCACACAGAAAAAACAATTGGTTAAAAACCACAAAAGCAGAAACATGCATTTTCACAGCTAGAGGGTTTGGCTTTATTGTCCTGAAATTGTCCATAAATAGACTTAAAAGTAAAAGTAAAAGAAAAAGTCATGGACATTCAGAATTGCCACTTAGCTGAAACACATGATATCCTTAAAAATAATTTGCATATATCCCATATTGCCTCTGATACAAGAGGTTTAAGGTATCACATAGTGGAAAGTCTAGCTTTGCTAGATTTTTCTTTTTGTGATTTTCTGACACCTTGAGAAAAAACAGATGTTAGAAACATAATAGTATGGTCAAAGTAGAAGACCAACAACAAAGAAAAAAACTATAAACTAAGTAACATTTTATATATATAAATATATATATAAAGATTTTTCTTTTATTTTTTAGAAAGAGAAGAGGGAAAAAGAGAACTACCTACAAACGTAGTTAAGAACTGCAAGTTGTAGAAGATAGAAAACGGGTAAAGGAGACAGAAATTACTAATGATAGTAATTTACAGGATACAATAGTGTGTGAATGAGAGGGAGGATAGAGGAATGGTGAGGATGCAAGGAGTAGAGGTGGCGAAGGTGGATGAGTTTAAATACTTGGGATCAATAATTCAGAGTAATGGTGAGTGTGGAAGAGAGGTGAAGAAGAGAGTGCAGGCAGGATGGAGTGGGTGGAGAAGGGTGTCAGGAGTGATTTGTGACAGACGAGTACCAGTAAGAGTGAAAGGGAAGGTCTACAAGAGGGTAGTGAGACCAGCTATGTTATATGGGTTGGAGACAGTGGCATTGACAAAAAGCAAGAGTTAGAGCTGGATGTGGCAGAGTTAAAGATGTTAAGATTTGCACTGGGTGTGACAAGGGTGGACAGGATTAGGAATAAGTATATTAAAGGGACAGCCCAGGTTGGAAGGTTTGGAGACAAAGCCAGAGAGGCAAGATTACGTTGGTTTGGACATGTGCTGAGGAGGGATGCTGAGTATATTGGGAAAAAGATGCTAAGGATGAAGCTACCAGGTAACAGGAAAAGAGGAAGGCCTAAGATAAGGTTTATGGATGTGGTGAGAGAAGACATGCAGGTGGTTGGTGTGACAGAGCAAGATGCAGAGGACAGGAAGAAATGGAAACAGATGATCCTCTGTGGCGACCCCTAACAGAAACAGCCGAAAGATGATGAATATTACACAAGAGAAAAGAACTTAAAGAAAAATCTACAGCAAAGAATTATGAAATAAATAAAAATACTTTCTAAAACTTAACGCTCAAGAGTCTATAACCATGTCTTTTGCTGTGAGGTAACAAACGAGATCTGAGGTATTTGGGGTTGAAACATTCTGGATAAGGGAGAAGCTCGAAAGTTCTATGTTAACACTAGCTTTTGCAACAGCTGAGTCGGATCCGATGGTTCAGATCCGAACCCATCAGTTCAGGACAGAATAAAAACTGACAACATCAGATTATATGTTTTGGGAGTGTAATGAGATGGCAGATTTAAAAAATTCCCTGCAGAGTACTCTATCAGAAATATTGGGTGAGCAAATGGCTGTAAGTAAGGAAATTATTCTTTTGAGCTAGGATTCAGAATCTGAGTCCTAGTAAGGCCTTATTAGGTTTAATTCTGTTGGCTGCCAAAAAACAATAACTAGAAAATGGAAATCAAAGTCTACACCTACTGTATTTGAAGTACTGAATATTACAACAGAAACAAAAGAACTGGAAGAGGGATATTTAGAAAAGGGAAGGAGTAAATCACATAGAAGTAAATGGAAATTGTGGGAGTAATACACACATAATAATGTTCAGGAGGAGGAGTGAGGTTTAAGGGAAGGCAAGAATTCAACATTTTGTTTTGTAATGTTGGACTGATGATTGGAGCAAAGAAAATATATGTGTATATTATTCTGAAATGGAAAAATGTCAAAATGGTTTATTTTCTGTTAATGTATCTTTGCCTTTGTTTTAAGTGATAATTTAATAAAGGTGTTTAAAAAGGACATAACATAGGCTAAACAAGTATAAAAGGTGTTCAGGAACATTAGTGAAGAATACCTGCAGAGTTTAAGGTTGTTGTCATTATAACACAAAAAGGTGTTCAGGAACATTAGTGAAGAATACCTGCAGAGTTTAAGGTTGTTGTCATTATAACACAAAAAAAAAGAAAACCTTTTAGATTTATGCAAAAAGGTCTTCATAGAGAGCACAGTCAACTTGGAATGAGAACAGCTCTTTCTCTTGAATCATAACATCAGTTCCCATACTGTGTGAAGAAGGTTGTGCATGAGATGTGTAAGGAATCCTTACATTCTGTTGATGAAGAATATCTTAGTCAAGAAAAATTAGGTAGGATGTGGACTGAACTAACTAATGAAAGGCAAAAACATGGCTGCCTCAGGCAAAATGAAGCTATCAAAACTCCCTGTCTTTTCTTGCTTTTAACAGAGCATTTTATAATACAGTCAGTGAATAAAATAAGCAACAGAGGTTTCTCCTTCATTACTATGAAAGGGCATCTTGCACAGTACTTCTGATGCTAAGTGATGTTTTAGGAGGCAAATTGATCCTTCTGTGGAATGCCCCATATGGACAGAAGTATACTGCAGTCATGAAAAGCTGCAATGCTAACAACTGAAGACTGAGATAAGCATCCTTTTTCTGTACTGTCGGCCTCATTATAGCAGTGTCTATGACCACCTGCAGAACATCCTGAAATTGTCATATTTTTGGGGTAACATCTACTTCAGGCTGATATGCATATCTGAGATGGTAACCAAAGGCCAGATTCTGAGTGCCACAGCAAGCAAGCCCACAGATCTAATTTCATTACTGTTTAATAGGATAAGAAAGGAGCTCAGTAATAAGCAAAATATAAACTATATTGGAAAAATGTCAAAAAGAATCAAAACCGGGGCTCAACAGCTTGTCAAGGGTTTAATATATCCATCACTGGGATCCAAGTTGGAGTTAGTACAATGTCTAAACAAATTTCAATATGTTGTAGAAACGCACCATTTCACTTTATTTACCAAAGATGGGACCAGTAGAATTAACATGTCAAATAGCCCACTTGATCCCACTAATTCTTTAAATAATTTGGAATCTTCTTTGTTTGTAGTCTGGTGTTTACAGCCCTCATAATACTAAATGACACACTGGGAAGGATCTGGCCATAAGTGAAGGGTATGATATAGGTAAATGAAGAAGGAGCACTACCCCCAAACCCTTTTAGATTTAAAAAAAAATCTCTCTAGGATTGTGTTCAAAATAGCTCTCAGAAATACCATTTACCATGAAGGGACCAGGTCAGACTTTTTTTCACTGAACACATACCCGGGTAAAGGGGCATCATGACTCTTAAATGTTATACCTATTGGCCTTTCAATTGTACTTCAACTCAACAGTCATCTTGATAAGGATAAATGTGAATTCCCTTTGGATTAAAAGCAACTGCAGATGCAGGAAGACACGTGAAAAAATCAGTGGGCTGTTGCCACATCAGAATAGAGCAATATAGAAGGGAAATACTAGCGACTGACCTGAAATCAGGGAACTCACACATGCAGCTTAAAAAATAGAACATAACAGTATGTGTTCTTCCATTCCATGTTTACTGTCCAGCCATATGTGCAACAATATTGACAGAGCCTGGCAGGTCATGATTCCAACTTTTCTTACTTTTAAGTCCTCCTTATGGCTTTTGAGATTCCAGAAATGTTCTCTACTGACCTTCTTTGGATCACAAAAATATATATCTGGAGCAAAGATCTGCTTCTAACGGGAAAAAGTAATTCTGTCACCCTTTTCTTTACTATTTTCCTTTAAAGGATTCCATTTCTGAGAAGGTGAGACCTTGTCTCTTTAAGAATCTGTAGAAGTTCTGCTTTAGACAAAATCTCTGTTATGTATTTACATCCTAGAATCTCATCCAACCACAAATCTGTAGACATGACTTTCCAGTTGTCAAAACAAATCTTGCTATTTGGCTACCACAACAGGAGCACTTTACATGGGGGAAGTAAGAAAAGAAGAGGAAGATGAGAAGAGAAGTAGGACTCCTTGTTCTGAAGAAATGTGTCATTTTTTTTGCATTTTCTTTACCGGTTCCAGACAGTCTAGAAAGAAATTCCACCTACTTTATCATCATCCTTTTCCTCTTTGAATTATAACCCTCTGCTTATGTTATGTATATGAGCCTTAACTGTGTAGCTCTAAAATATCCCTTTATATCAGGTAAGCCTAAACTACTTTGTTCTATTCCACTAAACTCTGTCCCCTTCCCCTCCCAGATAAATTCCTTCATCTCTTTATTAATTATTTCCACAACTTCTCCTCAGGTTGATAAAAATATGCCTGACCCTATATAAAACTAAAGGGACTAAAAACATTTTCACTGCTTGTATGTTATTATCCACATCCATAACAGAGCTTCTAATTTCTCAGTTTCCTTTTTTATTATTAACTGAGGCCATATTAATCAATTTCATCTTATTGTGTCCCTATACATATGAATAATGTTGAACCGATTTGTGTGTGGGTACATAACATACGGCTATAGCCTTTGTTTTATCTTCATTAATTTTATATCTTGAAAAGATCTGAAACTTAACTCAAAATTTTCCATAAAAATGAGAAGTCAATTTCTGGATGTATCAGGTGTAAAATAATATCATCTGCAAATAAAGCCAACTTTTCTTGATTATCATACCAATTATATCCTTGAATGTTTGAGTCTCTTTGCCAGTGGTTCTAAATATAAAGCAAATCACAAAGGGGAAGAGGACACCCCTTCCTGGTTCCTCAAACTTGCACATTTTATTGGGGTAAATAAATAATACATAAAATCGTAAACATATTGTGCTCTTACAACACAAGAGCTAAAATCACTATCTGTCCCTAAATGTGTTTTCCGAAGTTTGAAATGTTCGTACAGAAAAGAAAATATTACTGGGAACTGTCAACTGGCACTCAGAAATTTAACATGCACCTGTTTCATCACCAATATATGTAAAAGTACAGCATAAGTACAGTTTACAACTAAATGTCTAGATTTCTGTCCAAAAATATTACTATAAAATATCAGACGTTTCCTACAAATAACTGTGGACTGACAAGCATGATAAACAAGACTATATGGCCATTAGAATATGCCATATTCGGTTTACATTAGTAGTGGATATATATCTTTTCAGGTTGGGGAATACAGGATATGTCCAAAATGTTTATGTATTGAGTTCAGAAGTAAAACCCATATACTTCTAAACACTGTAGAATACTTACGTGGTGACTCTGCGGTGGTGGTGCTGCAGTATCGTTGTCACCTCACAGTAAGACGCTGTCCGGTTCGACTCTCAGCTACAGCGTCTTCTGCGTGGAGACGTGTGAATGGGCATTCCTTCATTGAAGGTTGTGCGTCAGGGCTGACAACTCAGTACGTAAAAATCAACTGCCAATCATTAGTGGACCAGAGTTCCGCTGTGACGACCCCTAACCGGGAAAAGCCGAAAGACACAACAACAACTTATGTGGTTCTAGACTTCCAGTTTCATGATTCTCATTTTTTAAATATATATATATATATATATATATATATATATATATATATATATATATACACACACACACACACACACACACATATATATATATATATATATATATATATATATAAATAACACTAAAACAAGTACATGTTTGTTACTGTAGACATGCCATGACCAAAACTTTCTGAAGTAGGAATGGATGTTGTAAGGTGAAATTTAGCACTGAATTAGATTTATTGTTATTCTGCCTGCCTCATGAAAGTTCTGCTTTTGTCTCCAAGTTAGCAACTCTAGCTTTTAACAGTTTAATTTCCTTCTTAAGGGCAGTTATAACATCTGAATCTTCTGATAATCCCTTTTCTATATCTACATTTCTGCTAGTTGACTTGGCCATAAAATCATCTTTACTTACATTCATTTTCGTTTTTTCTAGCAGGATCAGCTATAATGAGGCTTTCATTTCCCCATTTGTGATGGCTTGCTCAGCTACCCTGTCTACTGCTAGCTCTCTACTTTTTGAGGTTGCCATGTGGTCTGGTTCAACAGCTCTAGCAATCTGAATTTTATCTAATTTTCTTGGTTTTCTGCAACAACTTCTTCCCAAATTGAGAAATTCATTATGAAAATAATGCTTAACTATCAAAACTGTCAGACAGGAACACAATTAAATTAGATGTTAACTATTTTAATTATATGTGAAAAGGAGTGAGTCAGGAAAAATGTAACTGCTTGAAAAACCATGTTAAAGTTGTTTCACTCTCACTGCTTGACACACAGGGTAGAAATGCATTTCTCCCTACATGTAGAATTTAGCACACAATAGTCATGTTGTCCAACTGAATGGAAATGACCACCTGAGGCAAGCCATCCTGAAAAGTCAACAAGGACGACTGACATCGTTTCCAGAATACTTATGCTAATATGAGACTCTTGAAGCAACCAAACACTCTGATTCCCCATCCTAGTGCAGACCCACTGTGGCAACTGACACCTGTGATGTATATATATCTGAAAAGAGCCACCAGACTGGAAAAGAAAGTGAACTGAGATGCTGGGACCGCTGGAAATAAACTATCCAGAGATGAACCATCATATAAACTCTGGCATGCAGAAGCAAAAACTGATGCCTTAAGGCCTATGGTTCAGAGACAAGTATCCACTGGTACCCACTCTGCTGACAGAACAGAGACCAACATCTATTAAACAGATAGCTTCCTGTTGTGGGACAGAAAAGCCTGACAAACAGAAGTGTCAAGGCTACTGCCTATGAATGTAAGAGACTGAACCAAAGGTTAAATTTTGTGGGGTACACTGTTGTTCCAAGGGAACTGAACAGCTTGAGTTGATGAGGCACTAAGGGTCCAGTCACCCACAGACTGGGATACTTTGGCTCCCCGCAGTTTCTCATGCACTACTACTTAGACAAGCACTTGGAGAACATCCGGAGGGGTGGGGTTGAGAACAAAGGGCAGAGTCCTGAACTGGTAATGACCAGATCTGACCAAACACTGCAGAAACCTCTAGAACTCCTTAGACAATTCTGAAGTGGCTGTAGGTGTGTTGGAGGTCTAAAGAGCATGCCCAATCTCTCTGTGACAGATACAAAAGAACAAACTGCACAGTGATTTACTAAAAGATTTCATTAGGGGTAAAGGTGTCAAGGCTACAGTGATCTAATATGGGCCTGAACTAAGTTGTTTTCAGCAAATAATAATAACAACAATAATAGTCTAAGCCTTTCTGGTCTGGGGAGACCTTCAGCCTACTGGACAGCACATTCCCTAACAGGTTTATTACTGCTTGTCTTTTTACTTGCAAAAAGAGTGAGCCATTTATCTACGACACCAAAGGACTTTGGGCAGATAAGAGAAAAGGGACAGTACACCCTTCTGTAGTACCTTCCTTGCATACCTGTCATTGGTAATTTTGTGCAGGACAACAGTCGGGGATAGAAATAATTCTTAAATGCCTCCACAGCAAAGCAGTCAGAAAACATCTCATAGATGTTGTCAGACCTCAGACTTGTGAATCTTTACCCACGCTGATTATTCCCTTAGGGATCAAAAAATATGGTCAGCTCCCTATAGAATATAAGCATCATGTCCAGGTTGTTTCATGCTATTTTGGAGACATCATTCAAGGCATCCAAAAAAAAAAGGACTACACAGGAGGAATGAATGGTTAACTTCCAAGCCTTCTGCAATCTTCTTTGAGGACAGGGAATGCAGTCTGATGGCCGACTCCTTTTTGTTGCATTAGATGAAAACATCCCCAAGCTTGGGATCTTCAGTGAGGAAAGGGAAGAATTTGCCATTTCATCCTTGTCAAAGTCCTCCACTGAGGAATCCAGTGGAGATTCTGTGTGTTTGGTCTTCAAAGGGCATTCACTGGCCTTTTGGCCAGAGGCTCTGAATCTGAAGAGTACACAACTGATTTGGTTGAGGCAGTGTAATGAGCACCTCTAAGAAGAACTATGCAAGAATGTTGAATCTGCCTGGCCTTGCCACTGGAGTGACTCTTGGGGTATAAATGCTCTA
This sequence comes from Protopterus annectens, assembly GCF_019279795.1. NCBI lineage: Eukaryota > Metazoa > Chordata > Ceratodontiformes > Protopteridae > Protopterus > Protopterus annectens. Next base: position 666,509,867 of record NC_056727.1, on the reverse strand, counting down.
ACTAGATTCATGCCTCCAATAAGACAGCGTTGAAAGATGCAACATACATGTCAACACTGGTGCAGGTGGTGTCAGAGGTACCAGTATCAGAAGTATTGAATACTGTGGGTTCCAAGATCCCAACAATGGAAGCCCTAGCACTGTCCCTGATGCTGGCACACCTGACACTGGCAACAGTGTCTGAAGGGATATGATGAGGATTGGTAAGGTGGACATATGAAAGTTAAGTGCTTACCATAACAATATATCTTAATTGTCGGGACCATTGGACCATTCTCATTAACATTAGGACTAAGACCAACAGGATTTAATCAGCCCAGCAACATAAACTTTCCCAGGTTATCTAGCCCCTCCTCAGGACTTTTCTCCAGATCTCTGTAGTCTGATTGTGGTAGAAGCACTAATGATACTACAAGAGCAACTACATAACGTGTAAACACAACAGCTCAATAACTACAAGCTGAGTCAATTACATCCCAGCTGAGGATAGGAGGGTGAGAATGGCAATAAGGATGAAACTGCCAACCCAGATCTAAAATTACACTAAGAACATAGCTTTGGATCTGTGATTTGAGTTCCATCCTCATCAGCAGTAGATCTGAGTTCCAAGATAAATTTCTTGGGTAGATACTCATGAAAGAATACCCAATGTATGGTGACACCAAAATAAAACTTAGATCTATATTTCACATACAGCAAGTGTATTGTACATGTGTTCAGTGATGCCCACATAGCTGCTGCACAAATGTCACTTAAAAATGCATTTAAGAATGCCTGAGAAATAGAAAAGGCCCTACAGAATGGCCTCTAGGTTCAGAAGACATCTTAAGATTTTTGTAAAACAATTAATGCAGTTTGAGTGCCATTTTGAAAGTATTAGCTTTGACAGTTTAGTTCTCAATGTATTTTTCAATATGATACAAATAACTGATTTTGTTTCTGATTGTTTTATACCTGCCAGCATGAAATCTGATTTGTCTCTAAATATCCCTATAATGCAATAGATAATGAATACATAGGGCACATGCTGCTAGAATGATGGCCTGATTTAAAATGTTACACTTTTATACAACTCTAGACATGAAAGAAGAAATTGTTCTCATGGTCACTCCTTCTTAGTGGAACACTAACTAAGGAGGATGACAGCTTCTAATTCAGAAATTCTCTTGGTTGAAGTTATAGCTACTAGAAACAAAATTCTGGAAGATAAAGACATCAGACCTGCAATCACATAAAGTTCAAATAGTGGCTAAGTTAGATTTCCGAAACAAAATAAAGGTCCCGTGGAACAACATGATCCTTGACTCATGGACACAGAAAAAAAGTGCCTTCAAGAAATGTCTTGTACACTTTGAATGAGGCACCCTGGTGAAGGTTGGAAATAGCAGCTAGATGCATTTTAACCAAAGAACAATTGAGAAAAGAATCGAAAATTGTGATAAATATAATTATTTTAAAATAACTTGAAATGAAGCAGTGAAAGGAACTATGCCCTGAGCCATTGCCCAAACTGAAAAAAAAACAGCCTACAGACCAAGACATGAACAAAGGGAGGTGTATGAAACATAGTTATAATGGTATGCATTTGATGCCTCACTCTTTATGAAATGGCTCCGGTGACCTTATGGATAAGGCATTGGCCTACTAATCCGGGGACTGTGGGCTCAGGTGTGGGGTGGTACAAATATTCCATAACAGTCTAACAGATGAAGCAATGCCCTTTTTAACCTAATAATGTAGGTGCCAAGTCCTGACTGCTGTAATAGTTTTAAGTGTGGCCTTGTAGCTCAGGGGTTAGAGCACTGACCCAGTAAAACAGGGATCATGAGTTCAAATCTCACGAAGGCCTTTCTGGTCCTGGCAATTAGCTTGGAGGATTAAGGGTATGAGCTGTCTGCAAGCTACTTCCTGTAACCCAGGGTTTCATACATTCTGCCTCCATTTGTTTGCTGTATGACTCTGAACAAGTCACTTAACTTGATAATTCTCAGGGGCAACTGAAAAAAACTGAGCTAGGCTCCTTAATGGTCTCCTGGAGTGCATGCCTAATAATCACCTATAAGCTGCATAAAAATGGAGGTGAGCAACCCTCCAATGCTGACAGATTTTTGGTATATACTGTGTGCCATTGTGTACAAGTTCCCTATGTTCATTATTATCAGCAAAAAAGGATCCATGGTTCATAAAAACTGAAGAAGGTCTAAGCACATTTCTGAAAATTAGGAAGGATGGCATCGTTAATTTTTGCCAGAAAACAAAATACCCCCGCCAAAAAAAAGAAAGACCCAACAGTGCTGAATGCAAATCTTTAAGTGAGCATGTATTATCAAAAGATTAGGACAAAAGCATAAAGTGAAAGCTGATAGTGATAAGATCTGAGTAAGAAAGGTGTCACTGGATTATTATAACACTACTTTGTGAAAGATGAGGAGTGTGATACCCAGAGTGGGAAGAAGTGTTAAGCATGCAAACAGACAAGAAAAAATTAGTATAATTATCATACCAAATGATATCTGAAAGGGCCCTGTTTAGCAAGTGGAGCACTTGGACTGATATTTCTTTTCTCTTTCACATGAAGGTTCATAAAAATTTGAAAACCCTTGCTAGGGCATATACCTCCCAAACTAATGCACCTATGCACAGCAAACTGTGATGGGGGCTAATGGGCCCACATGTCCTGAAAATCATTTCTTGCCCCCCCCCCCCCCCCCACACTCAAATACCTGTGGGAAAGCAGTGAAGATGTTACAGAATTATAAAGCTAACATTTACCTACAACAGGCTTACTGCCATAAAAAAGAGATGATGGGAAGAAATAATTAAATCTGCTGCAAAAAAACACTTGCAAAGATTAGCTGACATGCGCAGTACAAACATTTGTTTATCTTACTTCAAAGGACTCACTGCAGTGACTAGAATACTTGAGGAAAGTCTCAAGGTCTATCCCAAAACATCGTCAAAGGGAGCAGAATGAGCCCAAAATGCAAAAGGCGGACTTTACAGGATGTCCTGAAGGACAGTCTCATGAAAGGCACATTACTCTTGCAGTGAACATCTGGATTATACTGCTTGGTAAAACCACGCATCATTGATAAGGTTGATAAGCCTGATGCAGAACAAACTGTCGTCTGAAGAAACATTCTTGAGCATTCACCAGAGACAATATCATGACTGATGGATTGACTGCTGAGTAACAACTCAAAAGCTACCTTGAAGAAAAAAGAGAATTTGTCTATAAGCAAACCTGACTTTTAATGAATACAAAAAAGAGCCTGAAGCATAAAGAAATGTTGCAGTGAGGTGCTGGTTGCCACAAAGAATGTCTTCTGGGAAACAAATTCTGGATATGCTGAACCCGCCACAGTAGATTCAACAGTGTGCCAGTCATGTAGTTTAGATCCCAGCTGAGATAGTGCCCTTATCAGGACTTCCAACTAGTTTGAGTGAAAGGCTTGCTGTCAAGTCTCTAAGACCTTTGAGATCTTCATAAGGAGAGCTGATAGCTGAAATATGAACTATTGCACTAGCAACATTTTGATTTGGTTTTGCTCTTATTGCTGCAACAACAGACATTCAGAAAAAGAGTAGTCTCTGTTGATATCACAATTGAAAAGACCTGAAATCGGACTTTTCTGGGCTACCACATGGTGAAAAGAATCATCCTTGGTCTTTTCATACAAAACTTCACCAGCATTCAATAAATAAGGGGCAATGAGTACTGGAACCTCTGCATTCCCATTCTGCAAAGAATATGACCACTCCTGTATGCCTACAAGGAAGGTGGAGTCCTAGCTTTGCATTCTCTTTAATGGTGAATAGATCAATCTCTGCAGTGCTTCAGTCTCCACTGAAGCTGAAACTCCAGAAGGGAGCCAAAGATGCAGTTCAAAGTATCCCACAGGACTTTCCTTTTCCCCAGTATAAGGACAACCCCAAAATGATGCTCCAGCTAGAGCCCTATACACACACATCAACCATTTTCTGCACAAGAGACCACACAACTATCTAAATGATTTTATTAGGCAGAGATTCTGATCAAAAAGGTCAGAATCAATGCCTTCAGCTCAAGGAGAATGATGCAGAGATACCTATCAATGAACTGCAGCAGCCCTAGACCAGGAAAGAACTAAAGCGGGCTCCCCACCCCACAAGTGATGCAAACAACACAAAACACTACAGTAAAAAAGGTAGGAACATTGATAAATCAATTCCAAAGTGAGGGTTGAGACTAACTGGTCAGGAAAATAGCAGCAAGGGTCCAAACAAAAGAGAGTAGTCTAGAAGGAATAATGGCTCTGTAGCTACAGTCAGTGAGGTATACACTGCTAGATCTGCATATGAAGGTGGAGCACAGAGGCTGTGAATACTGCTAGAGTTATTAACTCCTAGAAAGTGATATGGAAACCATATCTGTGCTTGAACTTAGTAGACCAAATCCAAACATTCTCCCCAAAGGAGGACAAGCACTGCTGTAGCTGTAAGAGTCCAGAATCACTTTTACAGGAGAGATAGCCTTCACCTGAAGCAAAGATGGCATTTCCTAGTGAACATTTTTCTCTAACTGAGTGCAACCAAGGCAAAGCCAGAGTTATTACCACTGTCAGAGAATCCCATGGGGGCGGTCATTGGTAATTGGACACTCAAGAATGGGTGCCACAAACAGCTGCAGTGTTAGGATGTATTTGCTATACTGTGTACCACCTTGGTTAAAAAAATAAATAAATAAACTCTGCAGGAAAAGACCGAAAGCCTGCACATTGAACAGAAAATGCTGCTCTCCCAGAGTAAAGTGCAAAAACCTCCTGCGTGGCTTCCAAATGATTATGCAACAACAGGGATCCATCAGACCTCTCCTCACCATCAAAGATGTCTTGCAGGACCAGCAGCATCAAGGCCCTACAGTCTAAATCACTGCAATCCAAATTTGGACAGGACCTCCCTCCCAACAGTTCTTGGAGAAGAGGAAAGTACAGTTGTGTACACTTACCATAAAAGTAGACGTTCAAGTGTATTCACTGTTGCAGTCATTACATTTGGGTTATCTGCTAGCAGTAGCCCTCAGTCTGCCTGATTAACAAAGTCTTGGGTCTTGCATCGATTGCTGTCCCTTCTTCCATGACGTCAGGTCATCAGGGATATAAAACATGCAGACGACGCCCATTACATCCATTTTTCTTGCCCCAGATGTCAGGTGCCCCCCAGTGGGAAGTAATTAAATCTATAATACAAGGATATCCCACCAACAAAAAAGTAAAATACACCAAAAAGCTTTTTGAGCGTAGTAAATGAGAGTAAAGGTACAGTCAAAAGAAGAAAGGGGACTGGAGGGAGAGTAACCAGGACTGCAACAGTGAATACACTCAGACATCTACATTTATGGTAAGTGTACACAATTGTACTATGTTTTTCATGTTTCACTATTGCAGTCATTACATTTGGGTAGATTCGCAAAGCTAAGGTTGGGAGGAGGAATTTAAATAGAATTAGGACCAGCTATATGGCCCTGCAAGACTGCAGTGGAAAAAACAGCTCTGGATTTAGAGAAAATTGGCAAATGATAATGCTTGGTGAAAGTATGTACAGAACTCCAGGTAGTAGCTTCTAGGACGTCCCTTGCAGGGACGCCCCCAAGAAAGGCTGTAGAGGTAGATGCAGCCCTGGTTGAATGGGGTCTGATGCCCTGTGGGATATGTTTTCCATGGTGCTTATAGCAGAAATGAATGCAATGGCCTATCCATTTTGAAATGGTTTGCTTTGAAATAGCTTTCCCCTCTGTCCCTGCAGCAAATGCCGCCAGCAGTTGTTCAGATTTCCTTTGAGGTTTAGTCCTGTCCAAGTAGAATCTCAGTTGTCTGTACACATCTAAGGAGTGCAGTGTCCATTTCCCTTTGTTCTGTGGGTTAGGAAAGAAGGTAGGCAAATGAATGAACTGATTAAGAGCCACACTGGATACCACCTTGGGCATGAAGGAGGAATTGCTTCTGAGAAACACCCTGTCCGCATGAAAGATGATGAAAGGCTCCACTGCATTAAGGGCCTGTAACTTGGATACCCTTCTTGCAGAAGTGACTGCTAAAAGGAAAGCTGTTTTCCAGGGAAGGAATTTTAAATCTGCAGTAACAGCTGGCTCGAAAGGAGGAAGAGCGAGTTTCTCCAAGACAAAGTTAAGGTCCCAGGCTAGAGTTGGAGCTCTCCTCGGTGGCTTTAAATTTTTGGCCCTTCTGAGGAACTGCTTGATCAGGGGAGTCTCTGTGATATAATGAGCTGAAATGGCTGAGGCATGAATTTTGATGGAGGAAAAGGACAAGCCCTTATGAAGCATCTCAGTCAAATATTGTAGAATCTGAGGTAAATTGGGCACTGCTGTGCTCATCCCTTGAGATTGGTTCCAGGCACAGAATCTTTTCCATTTTTCAGCATAAGATTTTCTAGTACTAGGCCTCCTTGCCTCCAAAATGACATCCAACACTTGTGTACTAAGGGATGGTAACGGAGAGATTAAGTAATTAGCCAGGCTGCCAGGTTCAGGGTTTGAAGCTGGGGGTGCAGAATCTGGTTCTCCTGCTGAGACGGCAGGGTAGAGGTCTGAGGTAGGTGCCATGGGGCCAGCTGTGACACACTGAGCAAGAGGGGGTACCAGTGTTGGAGTGGCCAGTCTGGTGCAATCAGTATCATCCTTGGTTTGTCCTGTTTGATCTTTAATAGCACTTTGGAGAGGAGAGGTAGAGTAGAAAAGGCATAAACTGACAGATTTTTTCCAGCTGAAGGACAGAGCATCCACTTTCCAAGCTTATTTCTGGGGAGTCCTTGTGCAGAATTTGTCTAATTGGTAGTTCTGGGGGGAGGCAAACAGGTCTATATCAGGGATCCCCCATTTGTTGAGCAACATGTTGAAAATCTTTGGTTCCAGTTTCCACTCATGTGGGTCCATGAGATTTCTGCTTAGTTCGTCTGCCAGTGTATTTAGTTTTCCTGGCAGGAACTGAGCCTGTAGATGCACTTGGTATCACAAGGCTGTATTCCACAGAGCCATGGCTAGTCTACAGAGGGGGTAAGAATGGGTACCCCCCTGCTTGTTTATGTACCACATAACAGTGGTGATGTCCGTCTTTACCATTAATTGTCCTGGAAGAATGTGGTCCTTGAAGGCTGTCAAAGCATTCTGTACAGCTAACATTTCTTTCTGATTGATATGCAGGTGCATTTGACTTGGGTTCCATTTGCCCTGAATGCACTTCCCTGCCAGGTGAGCCCCCCATGCATAGTCTGATGCGTCTGTTGTTAGGGTTTGGGTGGTAGGGGGTAGAGTGAATGGTAGTCCCTTGTTTTGGTGGCAGGTCTCTGCCCACCAAAGGAATTCTAACCATAGGCAAGGTAGGATAGGAATCATTGCTTCTAGATCCTGAGAATGTTGACACCATAGGCTTTTTAGATACCATTGTAGTTTCCTCATATGCAGTCTTGCAAATGATATTAGTAGAATGCACAAAGCCATGAACCCCAAGGCTTCCAGTATTTGCCTTGTAGATAGCAGGGTTTTTGTGGCCTCTAGTTTGAAGTAAGTTGCCAAATTAATTTATTTCTCTGGCGTGAGGAAAGCCATCTGGGAAGTTGTGTTCAGGCTTGCTCCCAGGAATATAATTTGTTGACAGGGTACCAGATGTGATTTCTTTTCATTTATGGTGTACCCCAGAAAAGTTAACACCTTTTGTACAAATGCCAGATGATTCAGAAGTATGTCCTGGCTTTCTTACTGAATTAGACAATCATCCAGGTATGGGTATATTTGAACGTGAATACCCTGGGTGCAGTAGATAAACCAACAAGCAGTGCAGAGAACTGATAGTGCATGCAGCCTGCTTTGAAGCGTAGGTATTTTCTGCAAGATTCCCTGATTGGGATGTGCAGGTAGGCTTCCTTTAAATCCAGTGTTGCCAACCAGGCATCTTTGCCTATCATGGGAAGCAATTGGTGAAGAGTTAGCATCTTGCAAGCCTTTTAAATACAGACCCGGTGACAGCAGCCCTGCAAGATGCCTCTAGTGAATCAAAACCACATTACAAAGTATGTTTTCCAACCTGTTCAGCAGAATGCATTAAATCCTGTAAATTCTTATTTTCAGCACAATCAGAAATCAACATCATTTTATGTTTAAGCAATCCAATAATATGTTGCTGATACTTTAACATATGAAACTGGCAATTTAAGGCCCTGCTGGCCAAGGTTGCAGAGGTGTATACCTTCTTACCCCATCTATCCAGGGCCCTGGAATCTCTATCAGAGGGGGGGGGTAGGATTTTTGGCAGTAGTAGCCTTAATGCCCTTGGGTCCTTGTGAAATGGTCTCATGGTCCGCAGTAGGAGTTTTAAAAAGGAACTTATGAGAATCAGGAACCCTGTAATATCTATCAGGTTTTCTGGGAGCAGGAGATAAAGAATCAGGAGCCAAGCTAGATTCCGAAAAGGCATTGTCAACAATGTCCAGCACAGGAGGGATAGCTAAAGGCCTGTGTTGGGGCAGGAGTAAGAAATCTCTAAGCCTCTTTTTAGAATCAGAGTAATCCTGGCTTTCCCAGTGAAAATGTTCCCTAAGAGTATGCAAGGTTTCGCCAAAAGAAAAATCCTCTGGGGGTGAAGCAGAGGGAATAGAGTCCTGTGCGTCAGAAATCTCATAGGTAGATAAGGGTAAATCCTGGTCATCAGAGGAGAAAGAAATTTCAGAATCCTGGTCAGAAGTATCATAAGCAAATTCAGTTCTAGGTCTCTTAGAGGGGGGATGTTGGCTTCCCCTGATTAAAGTAATAAGGTTTTCAGACATTCTTATCATTTGTTTTTTAGGCATAGAGGCCTGACCATGCGGTCTGGGCGTCTGTTTCCTAGGAATGGTTCGAGTTTTAGGCCTAGAAGAAGAAGATGGTCTCAGTTTAATATGCAAGTCAGTAGGCCTGAATACACCCTCAGAAGCCGGTGCCTGCACAGCGGCTCCGGACCCATCCAAGGTAGAGACATCCACAGGTTCCACAGTTGAAGCATCTCGCGTAATACTGGACTCCGAATGGGTCTCAGTAGAGGCCTGCAAATCTGAAGTAGCAGGATCAGGGGCTGCGAAAGCGCCTCGCTGACTACTGGTGAACTGGCGACTAGCTTAGAAGTGTCGTCGGCAGCTTTGGACCTAGGCAGCCTGTCTCTGTCTTTATCTTTGCATTTTTCAGGATGTTGGTAGTCGGGTGGCTTACCGAAAACATATCTGGATAATTGAACCGAGTACCAAAATATTTAGAAGCGAAAATGTACCGCCGACGAATAGTTTGTGGTTTAAATAAGGCAGAAAACCAACAGCGAGGTATGTCGTGGTCAGGGCCTAGGCAAGGAATACAGTACGAATGAAAATCTTTATGAGGTATTTGCTTTCCACAAGAAATACAATTACTGACTTTTACTGACATCGGTTTAGAGCAAGAAAAAGTTTCCCCAACCCCTACTTAGCTTTAGTTGAAAACTTTGGTTCTGAAACTCGAAAACAAAAATTTCAGGAGTCGGCCGACTACTTCTACTTTGTGCACCGCACGGCAAGAAAGACTGATATAATGGTGTCGGCTGCATGCTTTTTTTTTTTTTTTTTTTTTTTTTTGCTGACTACCTGATGTCACGGAAGATGTGACAGTAACCGACGCAGGACCCAAGACTTTGATAATCAGGCTGACTGAGGGCTACTGCAAGCAGATAACCCAAATGTGATGACTGCAACAGTGAAACACAAAGAACATCTGAAAGATTAAGATTCATTTAAATAAGACTTTATATTCCAGATTTCTGTTTTTACATTGTAGAGCTATCAGGAGATTGTTTTTCTGAGGTGAAAAGATTGTTGTTCTAGAGTGAAAACATAAAAAAAAGAATAACTTAGCTAAACATAGCTCTCAACTGTCCAGCATTTTTGCAGAATGCCCATTGCTCTGTCCCTCATGATTTTTTTTAGATTTTTCTGGTAAATACCTACGGATTACAGTCACTAATGTCAGACATTAGTGCTTCATATTTTTTATTGTTTAGAAAATCCATGTCGATGCAAAACTTTTAGTTATGTACTCACCATAACTTCAGATGTTTGGGATCCATCTCGCCTACATTCTGACTGATGGGTTCGGAGCCGATCCTCGGCTCCGACTCGGCACGCTTATGCCAAAGAACGAAGTCTCTTATTGGCTGAGCTTACTATATCCCAGGATGCACCACTACCAGTCCCCCAGATCTAGTTTGTCCGCATACATGCACACACGCATGCACTGCTTATATAACATTGACAGATGATACAAGATAAAAAACAGTAGAACTCAAACCGTTCAATCTCTTCTGCTCTCCAAGGCAGGGGGAAGGAGGGTGGGTTATTAGGAATGTAGGCGAGATGGATCCCAAACATCTGAAGTTATGGTGAGTACATAACTAAAAGATGTTATGTGATCCTATCTCGCCTACATTCTGACTGATGGGACAGCGTCCCTAGCACCTAAATCCTGGGTGGCTCACTGGAAAACACTCCTGAGTACCGTGGAACCAAATGATGCTCGTCCTTTAGATGCCACATCCAATTTATAGTGGGAAATGAAAGTGTGCGGGTTGGACCAAGTAGCCGCAGCACAAATCTCAGAAATAGCGAGCTTGGAATGGAATGCAATAGAGGTAGCCATAGCTCTAGTAGAGTGAGCTTTGACAGATGTTGTAAGTTGTTTATTTGAAGAGGAATAAGCTTGAGTTATGCAATCTCTGATCCATTTGGCAATAGTAGCTTTAGTGATGGTTTTACCCAGTTTATTATCTGAAAAGGACACAAACAATTGATCTGTTTTCCGAATTTGTTGAGTCCTATCTAGATAGAAGCGCAATTGCCTATGAACATCCAATGTATGGAAGGTGTATTCCGCTTTGTTTGAAAATTTTGGAAAGAAAACTGGTAGCTCTAAAGATTGTTGGAGACAGAGATTAGAGCAAACTTTTGGGACAAAAGATGGATTAGGTCTAAGTGATACTCTATCCTTGTGAAAAATCAAGTACGGTGGTTTGATAGATAGGGCTTGAAGTTCTGAAACTCTTCTTGCAGAGGTAATTGCAATTAAGAAGGCAGTTTTCCAAGACAGATATTTCAACTCACATGTAGCAGCCGGTTCAAAGGGGAAAGATGTTAAGGCACGAAGTACCAAATCAAGATCCCACGGAGGCGCAGGATGGAAAACTGGGGGTCTTAAAAGCACAGCACCTTTCATGAAAGTTTTACATAATCTGCTGCTCATCAACGGTGGGTCTATGGAATCGTGAAATTTGGAGATAGCTGCTAGTTGGACTTTAATAGTAGAGACTGAAGATCCTTGATTAAACAAGGATGTTAAAAATTTCAAGACCTCTGGTATCGGGGCAGTAATAGGGTCTAAGCCTCTGAGTTGAGCCCAGATAGCAAACCTCTTCCACTTACTGTGATACAATTTCTTAGTGGTGGGTTTGTGGGCTGAAGATAAAATGTGAATAACTTCCGGGTCCAAGGTGTGATTTCTGACTAAAGTCGGAAGAGGAGGAGCCAAGCTGTTAATTTCAAAGTGTGAAGGGACTGGTGCTGTTGTCCCGACTGATGAACCAGAAGGTCCGGAATTAGATCCAAGAACCAAGGACCGTCCAGGGTATATTTCTGTAGGTAGGGGAACCATACCTGACGAGGCCAGTACGGGAAAATTAGAATCATTGTGGACCCCAATTGGGAAGCTTTCTGGATGACTTTGGGGAGGAGTGGAATCGGAGGGAAAGCATAAAGCAGTCCTGTTGGCCAAGGTTGGACTAGAGCATCCGTAGCTGTCTCCCCTTGACGCGGGGTCAAGGAAAAGAACCTTTGCACTTCGTGTTTCGTGGTGTTGCAAACAGGTCGCAGCACGGAGTCCCCACCTTTGAAAATCTGAGCTGCTACTGTTTCGCTCAGAGACCATTCGTGAGGAGAGAGAATAGTCCTGCTCAGTCTGTCTGCTAATACATTGGATTTGCCTGGAATGTGGGTCGCTACCAGGAAGCGCTTGGTAGCCACTGCCCATTCCCACACCCTCATGGCCTCTCTGCAAAGGGGATAAGATCTGGTCCCTCCCTGTTTGTTTAGATACCAGACCACCGACATGTTGTCTGTGTGGATGGCGATAATGCCTTGAGGGAGAAACTTGTGGAGGGCTTGTAGGGACAGAAGTACAGCCCTCATTTCCAACACATTGATATGGAGAAATGTTTTGTTTGGAAGCCAAGAACCTTGAACTGACCTGCCCAGACAATGCCCCCCCCAACCCGTCTGGGAGGCATCCGTTGTCAAGGTGGCCACCGGAGGGGGTATAACAAAGGGTCTTCCCTGATTCAGATTGGATGGCAGAAGCCACCAGCGGAGGTCCCGTTTGCACGTTTCTGTAATCAGTATGTGATGATTGAGGGGGAGATCCTGAAAAGACCATTGTGTCGATAACAGCCACTGGAGAATCCTCATGTGCAACCTTGCCAGAGGAACTAGGAGAACCGTGGCAGACATTGAACCTAAAAGTTGCAGGACCATCCTGGCTGGGGCTTTGGATCTTAGAAGCAGGGCTCGGACTTGATCTTGTAATGTTTGTATCCTTTCGGTAGGAAGGAAGATTCATTAATTTTGAGTCTATCTCTGCTCCTATGAATCTTATGCGCTGAGAAGGCAGCAAGACAGACTTTGACCAGTTGAATGTAATTCCCAGGGAAGCACCCAGGAGATGGTGGCTTGTAGGTTCTCTAGTAGTAGATGCCTGGTGGTGGCAGTCAGGAGCCAGTCGTCCAGATAGGGAAACACTTGGAATCCGAGACTCCTCAGGTGAGCAGTCACTACTCCCAAACACTTGGTGAACACCCTGGGGGCTGTGGTGAGACCAAAGGGCAGTGCACAAAATTGGAAATGACTGTCTCCCAGGCTGAAGCGCAGATACCTCCTGGACGCCTGATGTATCGGTATGTGATAATAGGCATCCTTGAGATCTATGGAGCACATCCAAACATCTTTCTCCAACAATGGGAGAATGGATTGTAAAGTGACCATTCGAATTTGGACTTCATGACGAACTGGTTTAGTTTGCTGAGATCCAAAATGGGTCTCAGGTCCCCTGTCTTTTGGCACTAAAAGAACCTTGAGTAATTTCCGGATCCGAACTGGTCTGTGGGGACCGGTTGGATGACTCCTTTTCTAGCAGCTTTGAAGCTTCTACGGCTGCAATTTCCCTTTGACTGGGTGGTGGGTCCGGGATTTTTGGACGGTGGGGGTGGGCGTGTGAAGGGAATGGTGTAACCTCCGGCAATAATCCAAGCACCCATCTGTCCTGAGTAATAGACTCCCAGGCTTTTAGGTGCTTGGCAACGGCACCCGACTGGCTCCGAGCAGCACAGCCGGGCAATCCCTCATGGAGTGTGGGAGGCTGAAGAGCCACGAAAGGACTCGCGGTCTCCAGTGTTGCGGGGCCTCTGCCGCCTCTGGGACGGCATCTCCCAGAAAAATTTCCCGTCCTCTGCCTCTGGAAGGGGAATCTTCCTGCTGTTGAGGAAAGAATTTCTGTGATTTGGAACCACATCTTCCCTCCTCTTTAGCCTTGGGATAAGGCCGAAGGGAGTGGAAAATCGCTCCACGGCAGATAAAGTCTTTCCCTCCTGCTCACAGTGGGTAAGAGTGTCTTTTACCTTGGGTCCAAACAAAGAGGACCCATCAAAGGGAGCGTCGGCAAAGGAAGACTTGAAGGCCTCCGCGAAATGACACAAACGGAGCCAGGCTTGTCTCGTGAGAGCCACGCCTGTGCCTGCCGCTCTGCCCGCTCCTTCGGCCGCATATGAAATGAGCCTCATGGACGAGTTAGAAATCAAGGTAAGGATAGCCAACTGAGAGCTAACCGACTGGGCTAGCTGCTCAGGTAGGTTACCTGAGAGGGAGTCTGAGAGCTCCTTGACCAGATCCCTCTGTAGTCTGGTGAAATGTGCCAAATAATTCAGGGACCTCAGAGTAAAGGCCGCTGAAGTCAGGGTGCGCTTGCGTACTGGTCCATGCTCCTAGACTCCTTATTAGGAGGATGGACGGACGTTGAAGCCTCTGCCACGTCCTGCTGGGTAGCAGATGCCACCACCATGGCATCTACAGCCACGCCTTTCGTTAAGAACTCCTTCTCGGGTGGGGCAGACAAAAATTTGTTAGGGCGAGAAGGCACTGGTTCCACAGTATCTGGATGTTCCCACGCCCTCCAACAAACCAAATCCAGGAGCTCGTCGAAGGGCGGAGACACCCAGGAGGCGGAGGGCTGAGCCCCCAAGGCCTTGAGGAACACCGACTCATCAGCGGAGGGGGGTTTGGAATTCCAGCCGCCTCGTTGCTTGAGGATCTCTAGAATGTCTGCAAATGAGACATCATCCGAGAATGACTTTGGGGACCCCTCCGCATCATCAAGATCAGTGTCCGATGTAAGAGACTCATCGGGGGAGTCTACGTGCTTCCTCTTGCACGATCTCTTCCTTGGGGCTCCTCCAAGACAACTCGAAAGACCCTCAGGAGGAGGGGAACCCCAGTGGGGTAACCTCAGGCCCCGGGGCTCCGCTGCCTAGAGACAGGGGAACTGCCAAAGACCCAGTCTCCATGCCCAGGGAAGGTGCCGGTAAAGCCGTAGAGATGGCCAAAGAAGATTTGGCCAAGGCACTCCTCATAGCTCTGAAGGCCGGACCCCCAGAATCCTGGGAGGATCCAGTCTCCGGAGCCATGATAGCAGACGGAAGTCCCACGGCTGAAGCACCGAGAGGGAGGCTTGGAACCGACTGCATTGGTCCCGAAACGTCACCCCCGGGCCCGGCCGAAGAAGTCCGTGTGCTAAACTCTGACCCGAAGGCTGGGGTTGGAGTAAGGGTCGGAGCCGACCCTAGGATCTCCACCGGCTCCACCAGCACCTGCTCCGACGGAGCCGAAGCGGTCGGAGGAGGAATGGCAATGGAATGGGCTATCGGCTCCGAAGCCAATTGGGTCGGAGCCGAAACAAATTTCTGAAAGACTGGGGACTGGAAAAGCCTTTGGAGTACCCTGTCTATGTCCAAATCTCACATCCTTGATGACCTGGAAGAGACCGAACGGGTCCAAGTAGGCCTCTCCAACGGCTCCAAGGGACTAGGGGACCGGCTCCGAATCGACTCGATAATTATCGGCGCCGAAGGAGTGTCCAAACTAATTTCCATCAGTGCCGAAGAGGGCTTCGGCGCTGAGGAGGAAGTGTCTGAGCGGACAACCTTCATCGGCTCCAAGATCAGTGGAGCCGATGAAGGTGACCCGCCTCTCGAGGCCCCAGCCGTCGGCTCTGAACCCAGAGGAGTCGAGGCTGGAGGCATCGAGGCAGACCATTCCGCCCTCGGCTCCGAAGTCCGTGGAGCCGAAGGAGAAGCCTGCCTATGTCTTTTGGCGGTCGGATCCGACGGGCTGTTCGGAGCCGACGCCCTTTTCTTCTTTGCAGGAGAAGGAGAGGAAGCTAATGCCTCTTCAAATGAGGGTTTAATAAGGCCTTTTAAAATAAGTTTATTTTTCCTCTCTTGGAGGACCCTCGAGGAAAATGCGTGGCACACCCAAACAGTACACACAGAGAGAATGGTCATCTGTTATTGACATCTTGAAACTGCACTTAGTGCACTTCTTAAAACCTGAAGGCCTAGGAGCCTGTGACATTATGGCAACCAAACTAGTGAACAGCAAAACACACTAACTATCACAGAAAAAATTCTTCTTTTTCTTTTTTTTTTTTTTTTAAAATAAGACTAACACAATAGAAAAACAACTAAAGGTATCCAAGGACCCTAAAATAAAACGGGACTTGAATGACAACTGACTGACAGGGGAAGGCCCTTCAGCTCAAAGGGAACCTCTAGTCAGAAAATACGCAATCACCACACAAAACTTTAACAAAAAATATCCACTCATACACAAAAACACAAGATAGCCGTTAAAACAGCTTTTTGTTGAAAATTTAGGAAATTCCTGACAGGAAAGTAAGTGAAGAAAACACTACTTAGCTCAGCCAGCTCGAGACCACGTCTTTGCTTGTTAGCGGCAAACGAGATCTGGGGGACTGGTAGTGGTGCAACCTGGGATATAGTAAGCTCAGCCAATAAGAGACTTCGTTCTTTGGCATAAGCGTGCCGAGTCGGAGCCGAGGATCGGCTCCGAACCCATCAGTCAGAATGTAGGCGAGATAGGATCACATAACATCCTCTTGTTCTATTAACTTAAATGAGAGTAATATTTAAAAATTATTTCTGGTTTTGCACCCCCCCCCCCAAGATACACAAATAAACATTATTTTTGGCTTAGTCCAGAATTCTACAACAAAGAAGTTGAGAACTATGCTGAAGAGTGATAATAACTCAGTTGTCTACAGCAGAACTGCACAGCATGGACAATGAACAGAGCCACTTTCTTAGAATAATTTTCCCTTCAGCAGTTTAGTCAACACTACATAACTACTCACAAGCTTTTGCAGCCCTGGCAGTCTTTTTACATGTTACTCCTCATCCTTGACTCTTTATGGATAATAAAGACTCATTATTTGATCCACATGGCTTTTCTAATCTCTGAGAATGAGTCACATCCCTTAGATATGACCCTTAGCAACTACTATTCAGCACAATAATTTCCTCTTGCCCCAAACCTTACAAGTTTTTCTACAGTGTCTTAATACAAACTTCAAATTTCCTATTTAATTTCTGTTGAATTCTGTAGTATTTTCAGATATATTTTGTGCACTGATTGATGGCCACATTATAGATACTGAAGTTGCAAATTATTTTGCAGAAATAAAATCGATTTTCATTTTTATTCTCTTTGCTTCATTAGTCTTTTACATCTATCTGCCCTCTGGTTTCAAGTGATACAGGACTGTCTAACAGCAAGCAGTGTGATGTTTAACTTATTAACCCCGAGTACCGTCTCATAGCACCTCTGTGCTTACACCCGAGTGTGCTGTGAGACGATAGGAATTGCAAGCAGTTACCACAGAGTACCTTCCACTGACGTGACAAACTGCAATGTAGATTTTTAATGTAAGCAGTATGTAAAACATGCTTAAATCATAGTCTAACTTGTTGCTTACATCATATACCTATGATTCAGTGTGTTTTTACATGCTGCTCACATTGAAGTTTTTTAAGAAAATCAGCTTGTAAAGCGGTTGATAATCATATTACTGCAATCCAAAGCCGCCACTTGTATAACCCCTCCACCCCAAATCTAAATGTCTTTTTTTCTCCCCGAATAAATAGTGGGTCCAGCAGCAGGTATTTCCTTTCTTTTTTCTGAGATTTGCAGATTCTACCTGCTGCTGGATTCCTCTATTTATCGATCACAATTGGAGACACCTGTTTGGCGGTTTTTGCTTTGACAGTCTCGTTGTTTTTCTTCTGCTGGTGACAAGAACAGAACTGCTGAACTGATTTAGCCTGTGGTAAGGTAAGCTTCCCCCCACAAAGCCCTTTTGACCCTCTTCTGTTAAATATCAGATAATGCTAGATAGCCACTGAGCCAGTATGGCCAAAAAACTTTGCCGTTGTGGTGTAAATCAGAGGATAGGAGGAAGAAAGTGCTGGATCTTTACCCTTTTTGTGAGTTTCTATTGTTACTATCCACAAAAATGTGACTCATTTAGTCATCAGGACCTCAATGAAAAAATGTTTTAACCCTATGTAAAAAGGCTCTTGTATCCATTTCCAAAGGCCTACTGGTAGACCATCTGTTCCTGGGGATTTTCCTCTTGGCATACTCTGTATCCATTCTTCAGTCTCCTCCTTTATTACGTCTTTCCACAATGGTTATGACTGCTCTGGGTCTAGAACTGGGATATTTAGTTCTCCTAAAAATTAATCCATTTCCCCATCTACCCGGCCTGCTGCTACCGGCCCTGAGTATAGTTCTAAATAATACTTCACAAACTATCTGCATGCGGAGAGAATGAAGTGTGCGTGAATGTATGTAGAAGTGCCTGCATGTGTGTATCACATAGCGAACTGTAAAGGGGTGCATGCAGAGTGTGTGTGTATGAATGTAGAAGTGCCTGTGTGTGTATATATATGAGAGCGAACTGTAAAGGAATGAATGCAGAGTGTGTGTATGAATGTAGTAGGGCCTGTGTGTGTATGAGGCAGAGAACTGTAAAAGAATGAATACAGATTGTGTGTATGAATGGTGAAGTGCCTGCTTGGGTGTATGAGAGAGTGAACGGTAAAGGAGTGAATGCAGAGTGTGTGTATGAATGGCAAAGTGCCTGCTTGGGTGTATGAGAGAGTGAACGGTAAAGGAGTGAATGCAGAGTGTGTGTATGAATGGTGAAGTGCCTGTTTTTGAACCCTTACAATGTCTGCTTTAATGTAATTTATTAAGGACACAATTAATGACATTTAACAAAGGAAATGCCCTCGGCAAAAAAATATTCAAGAACTCATTCAACACCCTTGGATATATATTAATGCAAATATGCATGGCAATTATATGAAAGTTGGTAAAACATGCAGTTTCTTTTTGTAATTCTCCAAAAAATGCATCCAGAAGTGTAATTTTAATAACCCAAGCCCTATGAGGCAGCAAAATCCAACTGCTGCTCCACTATGCTGATTAGCAATGAGTGCAAAGTAAATGCTTTGAGCACACTTTTAACATATGACCAGTTCTGTAGATTTAAATTACTGTTACTGAAAAGAGACTGATGTAGACATTTTAGGTCATCAGAGGCTAAATGACTATCGCTGCTATTCATAGCTCTGCAATGAAGCCTACCCTGTACCACTGTGCTGAGCTGCATTGTTGTTTCATTTAGCTATACCTTGCCATCCATATTTACAAGAGATCATCATTTCATTACCTCGAAAATGCAATGGAGATGTAATGTGCTTTTGAACAGCTGGATTTTCTATGTAGCAGAGTACCTGCCACCTGCTATAATATTTAGAGGAGGTAAACATCTGTAACAGGGTCAATCATCCATCAGTTAGTGCTTTGAATGGGAGGTAATAATTAGAACTTGAAAGCCCGGAGTATATATAACCAAGTCATAGAAAAGAGACAAGCATGGGAAAGGAGAAGGAAAAGAAATGATAACATTACACCTACAGGAGAAATCTGTAAGTGTTGGACACTGGCAAATAACAATATACACTTTTTTTCTTTGAAGAAGAAAAAGTCAAGAAAAACCTGATGCCTTGCACTTTCATTTTGGTTCTTGTGAATACTTGGACATACTACTGAAGGAGTCATGTGGGAATGTGTCAGTTTGGTTGTTAGGCATATTTGTAAGGGCTGCTGAAGGGTTTATCAATGGAAATCTTGCATTCTGGTGCTTGTGCATAGTAGGACAGACTGCAGAATTGGTCATGGGGGAATGTCTCATTTTGGTTCTTGTGCATACTTGGAAGGGCTGCTGAAAGGGTTGTCGATGTAAATGTTTCATTCTAGTGCTTGTGCATACTACGACAGACTGCGGAAGGGGTCACTGGGGGAGATGCTTCATTTTGGTGCTTATGCATACTCAGACAACTTCAGATAAAGAAATTGTGTACTCACCATAATGTTCCATTTGTGTTGTCCATTTTTTTTCATTCTTCCTCAACTACCTACCCTCTAAACCCCCTGATTTTTTCTTCCTGTGTGTGTGTGTGTGTGTGTGTGTGTGTGTGTGTGTGTGTGTGTGTGTGTGTATATATATATATATATATATATATATATATATATATATATATATATATACACACAAAATGGATATAAAGTGTACACAACACTGTTAAAATGCCAGGTGTTTGTGTTGACTCTGCAATATTTGCCCACTCTTCCTTGCAAAAGTGACCCAAATCTGTCAGATTACGGGGGCATCTCTTGTGCACCGCCCTCTTCAGGTCATCCCTCAGATTTTCCATTGGATTTAGGTCTGGGCTGTGGCTGGACCATTCCAAAAGTTTAATTTTCTTCTTGTGAAGCCATTCTTTTGTTGATTTGGATGTATGCTTTGGGTCATAACAGTTTCCCACATGCCTTTGGGAGGCTTGATGTATTGCTTTGCAAATTTTAGCTGGACCAGGATTTTTTTCTGTGTAAGAAAAAGCTTCTGTCTTGCAACACTTCCCCATAGTCCAGACATATGGAGAATATGGGAGATTGTTGTCACATGTAGTACACAACCAGTACTTGCCAGAAATTCTCACAGCTCTTTCAATGTTGCTGTAGGTCTCTTGGCAGCCTCCCTGACCAGTTTCCGTCTTGTTTTTTTGCGACATCACGGTTGTCCCATATTTTCTCCACTTTATGACTGTCTTCACACTGTTCTATGGTATATCTAATACAGTGGAAATTTTTCTGTCTGCAAACCATGGCAGGCAACTGAGTAAATGTCAAGAAAATCCAACTAGGACAGCTGACCTTTACTTGGGGTTAATCAGAGTCTTTTGATGGCAGGTGTGTACCCAGGAAGATTGAATGCTGAAATTAAATCAAAAGGTGCTTCAACAAAGTATTAGTGTGCACACCAGCAGTCTGAGTGGGCAGCCAGCACAGGTATGGGACACTTGTGGGTATGCTTATGACCCATTTATTTTGTATGGATGTTAAATATTAATTATTTATGTCCTGGTTGTGACAGAAAAAGTTCCTTGAAACATGTTCTTATATTGCTATTCTTGAAAGATGCATTTTTAGCATTCAACTTTATGCAATCAGAAAAAAATCTGTGGAGGCTGGAATGGAAGCTATGTCAGACAAAATTTACATTGCAAGTAATGGTTCATTCTTGCTGTAATAAACATCTAATTGAAAAATGCATTTTGTATTGTATCATTGTACATTATTCTTACTTGCACAAAGTCCGTAATGTTCAGACGTTCAAAGCTGTGTTAGTGTTTTGTATGACAATGTGACAGTGTGATATGTACCATAGTGAAGAGGTTTCCTGCCAGTAGTTGTTTGTGCTAGCCATTTCTGTATGATTTTGACCTGTAAAATATTGTATTTCTTTCTGGTATTTGACATAGCATATGTTCCATTACGGAGATGTCTCTGAACTTACTAGGTCAGTATTACAAGCATGGAGCTACCATATATGTTTTGTTCGTTTTTGTTTTGTCAGTCATTTGTGGAATTTAGGCGGGGAGAAGGGCTCAATATCTGTGTTATACTATTTTACAGAATCACTGAGGTCTTCTTACTGATGCTAATGAGTCTCTGTTACATAGGTGGAAGGAAGGGCTCACTAATAACTGTTATATTATTTTTTACTGAGCAAGTGTTGTACTATTTTTGCTGAATGACTATGGTCTTCTCCTAACAGATGATAATGTCTCTGTGTTACATAACAGCTGCACAAGGTAATACAATGAGTTCCTGGGTCAGTCTTGGTCTTTTTACATGTTGTCTTGCTGTAGCTCTCCACTAAGTCTCCCTCCCTTCAGGTGTAGTATATGCATGTAGGTCAGGGAAAGAGGTTTTACATTAGCTCCCCCCTTTCAGTCCTTATGGCCACTGCTGAAGGGACACTGGTAAATGGAAAAGGCAGAGTGCTGTCATGCTGTCATTGCATGCAATCAGGAGTAATTGCTGCTACCAGCAGTCTGGCTGGGCAGCCAGCACTGGTATGGGACACTTCAGATGCCCACAACCTGAAGCCCCATGCCTGTCCTCAGCATAATGGTGGAGTAGCAGTCTTTACCCTGCGTTTTCCATTTACGTTTGCCTTTCTGTGCCCCCTTGTCAGTCATTGTGTGTAATTTTGTGTTTTCACGGGTGGTAGGTATGTACCTCTGCAGCGTCATCACCACTTATGTACCTTACGAAAAGAATAATACCCCTGTGGATAGGAGTGAAGATTTGGATGGTCTAACCAGGTAATGCATTATGATAGACATATCCTCCTGCTCCCACCCCTCATAGCCTATTCCCCACCTCCTACAAACAACTATATCATATATTACTAGACACCAAATTAAGCCAACTGTAACAACATCTTATCATTTGACAAATCCTACAATTCCACTCAAGAAACTATATATTTATACAACAGCAATGCTTGCTCTTATACAAAACTTAATCTAAGAATCTGTATTTCATCTGCTCATATCTTAGTTTTCCTACAAAATAATACCCATAAATTATCACTGTAACTGCTTGACCTTTGTTTTGTTTTTTCTGTAACCCACAAATGACTGAAATTTTAAACTGCTGTAATCTTTTTGTTCCATTGTTTAAAGATTTGTCTCTAATCTACAAATGATTGAAATTGTAAACTAATGTAATCTTTTTGTAATCTTTGTTTTGGAGCTTTTCTCCCCAGGACTCCATTGAAAATGGGTTCTTTTTGGCCCAATAGACTATCCTGGTAAACCAACTGCAAATAAAATAAAAATAAAAAAAATATATGTACTCTTCCAATAGATCTGTCAAACATCAGTAGTAATCTGTTTGCATTTTCTTTCTTCTTCAGGTTCGTCCACCTTCTGACAATGACATGGCTTCACGAGCAGGAGAACGACAAGTAAGAGTGTGGGTATGTGGCCATTCCTACATTCACTGGGCTGCCAGCCATGCCTCCATAACTGAAAACCAGTACAACTTGAGCTTCTCCACATCCAGTGTGAAGGTATATTGGATTGCAAGAAGAGGTATGCACTGGAGCAGAGTACTGCTGTTGTTGGAAGAGAAGTGTTCCATCTACCCTGAGCCCGACATCCTTGTGCTGCACATTGGAGGGAATGATGTCATCAGTCAACCACTACGGTTTAAAATCAGAGCAATTTTTGAACATCTGCAGTCGTGGTGGCCACATTGTCATTTTGTATGGTCTGACATAATTCCTTGACAGATGTGGAAAACAGCAAACAGTCAACGGGCAGTGCACAAGGCCAGATGTTTACAGAATGGGTTAATGCGTGGCTTGATGCACAGGGTCAGTGGATCTACAATATATCATGACAGCATCACCGCAGATGTTGTTCACCTGTTCAGAAGGAATGGCGTTCACCTAACTGAGGAGGGCATTGCCGTGTTCTTGACTAATCTCCACAATGGCGTGAGGAGAGCTATGCAGGATTGGTAATATGCAGCTTGTGAGAAGAATGGAAAACACCCATGACCAAGTAGGGACCAGTATAGGTTCATAGGTAGGTACTAGGCTATTGGCCCTAGGGCCTATATAAGCCTAGTCAAATGGTACCCTGGCTTCTGCCACCCAAGAAAATTATTTTCCTGTTCCCCTTTCAAGCAGGGCCACAGAAGTGATCTCCAGGGTGAATTTCCTATCTCCCATCCAGTCATCAAGATTTTTCTTGAAGAGTGCTAATGAGCTTTGTTTGATACAGATAGGTAGTTTGTTCCAGAGTATGGGAAGCCTCCAGCATGTCCTGTTTATTGTGGTGACAAGGTTTAGGTCCCTAGAGCGTGTAGCTCAGAAGGATTGGGATTTCTTTAAGTGGAGCATGTCCAACAGCTCTGGGTTTGACATAGCTTTGTATGTTAGGCAGAGATCGGCTCTGAGTAGGCAATATACGACAGAGTAAAGCTGGAGTTTTTTGAGATGGTCTGAGTAGGGCATCTGTTTGAGGCTGGTAATCCTCTTTGTGAGGTATTTTTGCAGTCTTTCCAGTTGTTGTAGATGTCTTGTGAGGTACATATCAAAAGGAGCGTTGTACTCTATAATGGGTCTAATAACTGATGAGTAGAGGGGAACAATGACCTCTTTTTTCCTAGACGAGAAACCTTTTGTGATGAGGTGTGCCACGTAGAAGGATTTCCTGAGTACTGTGGCGATGTGATTATCAAAGGAGAGACTACTGTCCACCTGTGTCCCAAGGTCTCTTATCACACTTTCCGTGTTAAGTAGACTACCACCTATGTGGTAGTTCATGGGTACAGAGTTTTTACCAAAAGGGATGACAATGCACTTTTTGGCACTGAGCTTGAGGCCATCGCTTTGACACCAGGCATCTGTCTCAGTGAGGCCCTTTTGTAGGATGTCCACATCACTAGGAGTTTTGATTATGGCTCCTAGTTTGCAGTCATCTGCGAACTTACCTTCTGTGTTAGCCTGTACTTCAGAAAAGCAGATACCAAACAGGAGAGGACCTAGGACTGAACCCTGTGGTACTCCACTTGTCACTGGTCTGAAGTTGGATTTAGAGTCTGCTACTTTCACAGTGTGGGTTTTGTCAGTGAGCCAGTTGGCAACTCATCTTGTGACATAGGGATTTATACCTAGTTTAGTGAGTTTATCTATAATTCCACAGTAGGGGATGGTGTCAAAAGCCTTGGCGAGAGCTAGATAGGCTGTGTGAACCACCTTACCCTCATCTATAGCTTTGGTGACCACTTCAAAGAAGTCTATCAGGTTTAGGAGACATGATCTGCGTTTTACAAACCTGAACTTGGTAGGGTCCAGAGTCTGGAGATTATCAATGTCATTGTTTACAAGTTTCATGATGATACTTTCCATTGCCTTGCAGACCAGGCTCGTCAGGCTAATGTGGCGGTAGTTCCCGGAGTCTGTGGTGGCTCCCCCTTTGTGGAGTGGGATAACCATTGCTGTGCGCCATTCAGTGGGCACAAAGCCTGAGGTGAGGCTATGATGATGGTGCTTAGCTGGGGCACCAGTTCGTTCTGCAGTTCATGTACAACGCAGCCTGGGATGTTGTCAGGTCCAATGGATGCTGTGTTTTTGGTTTTAGAGAGTGTATTTTTTAACTGTGCAGCCATGATTACAGGAACTTTGCATTCTTCCGGTATAGAGATGGGCCCTTTATGAGGTGAGGGGGTAAAGTTAGCACTGAACCTATCTGCCAGGATGTTGGCAATATCAGTTGGTTCTGTATATTTAGTGCCATTGTACTGTAACTCAGATCAGATCTGAGTGTTGCCACTGAGATTCTTGACATAGCTATAGAATTCTTTGTAGTTGTCTTTAGAATCAGTGGCGATTTTATTTTTGTAACTCGTGTTGGAGGATTTTATAAGGGATCTCAGCTTCTTACTGAGGCTAACCACGGAGTTCCTCCAAACATGGGATTTTACTCTTTTTTGCAACAGCTTCTTTCTTCTGTTGTAGAGTTTGTTTATGGCAGGGGACTACTAGATTGGCTTCCTTTTTTTGGAGGATAGCATTTTGGTTCTGTCAGGGATTGCACGATCCATGCACTTGTGTAAGTGCTTATAAAGTGCATTTGTATATGATTCAGCAGTCGTACCTCTATTGTCCGTCAGCATAGGTGTTGTGAAGTTTGCCACTTCTGTCTTAAGAAGCGTGAAGTTGGCTTTGGAGAAATTTTTTAGTGGTTGCCCTAATGGGGGGTGGGGGTGGGACGTGGATGTCTAGGGTGATTAGCTTGTGGTCGGATCCGAACAACAAGGAATTGACCTCTGGTGTGGAACATCGGTTGCCCATGTTGGTAATGACCAGGTCTAGGATATTGCCGCCCCTGGTGGGGGTGTAGATAAGTTGATCCAAAGCATTGGAATTTAGGAATTCCAGAAAATGTTGAGCACAAGAGTTGGTACATCAGTAGTTTTCCCAGTTAATGGTGGGGTGGTTGAAATTGCCCATTATTAGGGTGTACCTTAATATTTTCCAGTGTATCAAGCAATGAGGATTGGGAATCCTGGGGCATGGTTGTGGATCTGTAGCAAGCTACAGTTTGGATTGCGGTCTTGCCCAGAGTTAGTTGCACTTGGATAATCTCGGATGAATTATGCTGAGCAACTAGCTTGGAGGTGTGGATATCCTTAATGAATATGGACACGCCTCCGCCTTTAGTGTTTTGGTCCAGGTTAGGTGGCCGGAAGGTGTGGTATGAATTATACCCTGGTAATGCAGGGGTGCTCTCTGGAGCCTTGAACCAGGTCTCTGTCATTGCACAGATGTCGATGTTCTCCATTTTAAGGAGTGCCTCAAGTGAGTGCATTTTGAGGTTTAGACTTCTAGCATTAAGTAGCATTAACCTCAGATTTTGCTTGCTTGTATCGGTTATAGTGGTGAATTTGTCATTTGAACCTTGCTTAAAAAAGGCACTATAGGGGTGGCAAGAGCCTTAGCCAGTATCTGGAATCCCAAGGGTGACAGGTGCAAGCCATCTCTGGCAAAGCATCGTGGTTTGTCGATTATGTCATCCCAGGCAGACAGATACTGGATCCCCTTAGAATGACACCAGAAGCTTAGCCAATTGTTGAAGTCAATCATTTTGTCCTTGTACTGTGGTATAACTCTGGGTGATGGCAGGATGCTACTCAGGGCTAGGGTCATACCTGCCTGGGCTACAAGATCGGACAGCTCCTCCATGTCTCTTTTCATTTAGTCCAGGGAGGTATGTCGCAGGTCATTCACACCAACATGGACAATGACAGAGTCATATTTGTACTTGTTGTGGAGTGACCTGATTGTGTGCGTTATGTGGCGGATCCTGGCACCTGACAGGCAGCTGACAGTAACTTTCTCCTTGTTTAGCCTGGTGAGTGGAACATCAGCGTGCCTGACTATAGAGTCACCTACGACTAGAGTGTTGGGTACGTTGTTATGCCTTATGGGCTGTGGTTGGGTGGCACACTGAGTTTGTGTGCTATGTGTCATTTGGGTTGTGTTGGGGGTGGAGTCTGCTTGCATTTCTGCTTTGGAGGTCCCTGTTGTTTGGGTAGATTTTTATTGAGAGCCTCCGCAAATGTAAGTGTGTGTTTTGTGTTTCTATGTGTGTGTTTTGGTGGTGTAGGTTTTGAGGGACTATGTGGAGAGTGTGGTGTGGTGCAAGTGTTTACCTTCTCCTCTTGACTGTCTAGTCCAGTCTTGGGTGAAGAGAGCTTTGCTTCCAATTTGGCTAAATAAGTGTATCTCTCACAGGTTGTAGTGTTGGGTGGTAGGAGGAGAGGGTTGTCTGTGTACAGGATGCAATTGCTGCATTGCCCCAAGATGCCCAGATTCATCAGGTAGACAGGAAAAACACTGGGAGCTGACCCTTAGACATGCCTGGATATGTACTTATTTATTAAGTACTAAAAACTGTTTTCCTCTAGACAAGTGAGGAAAGTTGAGTGCTGTAGTAATTTGTAGCTTATTTAGTGCTTACAATGAGTTCTGAACAAGTGCTGAGCTCAAAGAAACAGATTTGAGTTCTAAAACTAGAAAACTGGCTAGTTCTAAGAAACAAAATTAAGCTAGAAGGCTTCCCTCTAACACAGAAAGGCTTGGGGGCTCAGAGGTTTACAAATAGTCCTGGATACAGCAAATCTGTATCTGGACTAGATGACTTACATGAAAGGCAAGACACAAGCTTAGAAAAAAAATAAATAAATATATATATATATATATATATATATATATATATATATATTTTTTTTTTTTTTTTTTAAGTGGAAAGGGGAAAGGAGGAGCAGAAACTAACTTGGTTGACCTTCTCAAATGTTCTCCCTGGATTAGGTAGAATGAGGTAATGACACTAGACTGGGAGGAGTGTCCTAGATCAAATTTACAGTAGGGGCAGGCAACTGCAAAGCCACCAAGTATACAAAAATCAGAAAAAACAAATCCAACCAGATGCTTAACAATTGTAGAAAATGTTTAGTTAATACCTCTCACACAGTGAAACTAGAAAAGTATATGCAGACAATAAAACTGCTATAAATAACTTGTAAAATAAGCAAAAAAGCAGGACACTTAATGTTATATATCACAGATTAGTTGGCTCAGAGCTCTTCCTCCGATTAGCTCAGTGTAAAATGGCAGAAACGCTCACAAGTTAACTTAAGTAACAAAGTTGAAACCTGAAACAACTTTTAAAAAAAGCTTGAAAGATCCAATGAGGTGCTTACTCCAAGCCGTAGTCCAGGCAACCCCAATCAGCCAATGACCACAAACAATTCACTCTCACTGAAATGCTATACTGGCTTTGGCTATACTACGATGGCCTGGAACATGTGCTCAGGAACCCAGTCTCTACTAACAAACAACTAGGCCCAAAACACAAGCCTGAATATGGACAATGCTACACTACTCTATTATGAAATGTGTTGTGTAAAATATATTTTTATGAGTTTGGCAAATAACTATAATAAGGAGCTGGTGAAGATGCTGAGAAAGAAGAACTGTTTCAAGAGAGTGCTAGAACATACAATCTAATATGTCAGTAACCATCCTGCAATACTTCCTTTTTTATTCTGCTTTTATCAGGCATGTGTAGAGTTTAGATGACAGGAAGGGCTTAGTAATACAGAACTTGATCCCTTGTGACCAGTGCTGAATGGACACATGTAAAGAGAAATGGCATAGGTAAGGCAGACTGCTGACACTGAAGGAAGTCGTGAGGCTGCAGTGGTATCAGCTGTCTGAGTGGATAGCCAGCACAGCTGTCAGATAGATCAGATGGCCTTGCCTGCCACTGAAGTTCCATGCCTGTCCTGAGTTCATCAGTGGAGTGGCGGTGCTTACCTTGGTTTTTCTCTTTACATGTATCCATTTAGCAGTATGTTGGCTACACCAAGAATGTGTATATTTACAATCATATGTGTCTACATGGTAAAGCAACTGCTTCTGAATGCTGTAAACATGTACATATATCAGTTTTGTTAGAACTCAGGTTATGGAAATTATGATTTTTTTTCATATTTTGGTAAATACCTTTGCAAGGGAGCATGTCAATGTGCCAAGTAGTACCTCATTTTGAAGACAGTATTGACAATTCCAACATGGTAAAAGAATTGTGCCTGTATGTTGTACACATGTGCGGATATCAAAGTTTGTTTCAGACTTAGGTTATGGAAATTATGATTTTTTTTCATATTTTGGTAAATAACTTTGCAAGGGCGTATCTGAATGTGCCAAGTAATACCTCATTTTGAAGACAGTATTGCTGGTACCAACATGGTAAAATAATTGTGCCTGTATGTTGTACACGTGCAGATATTAAAGTTTGTTTCGGACTTAGGTTATGGAAATTATGATTTTTTCATATTTTGGTAAATAACTTTGCAAGGGAGCATCTGAATGTGCTAAGCAATACCTCATTTTGAAGACAATATTGATAGTTCTAAAATGGTAAATTAATGGTGCCTGTATGTTGTACTCATGTGCAGATATCAAAGTTTGTTTCGGAACTATGTTATGGAAATTATGATTTTTTTTTATATTTTGGTAAATAACTTTGCTAGAGAACATCTGAATGTACCAAGTAATACCTCATTTTGAAGACAGTATTGCTGGTTCCAACATGGGCAAAGAATTGTGCCTGTATGTTGTACACATGTGCAGATATCAAAGTTTTTTTCGGATTTAGGTTATGGAAATTATGATTTTTTTGTCATATTTTGGTAAATAACTTTGCAAGGGAGCATCTGAATGTGCTAAGTAATACCTAATTTTGAAGACAGTATTAACAGTTCCAACATGGTAAAAGAATGGTGCCTGTATGTTGTACACATGTGCAGATATCAAAGTTTGTTTCTGACTTAGGGTATGGAAATTATGATTTTTTTCATATTTTGGTAAATAACTTTGCAAGGGAGCATGTCAGTGTGCCAAGTAATACCTAATTTTGGAGGGTAGAATATCATGGATATAGATAAGAAGAGTAAAATCTGATAAATATGGTATTCTTAGTGGTATCCCACAGGGGACAGTCCTGGTGCCATTTCTTTTTCATGTATTTAAGCCTACATTCCCTTAGCCATGATAAAATAAATGTGTCTGTGCACTGTACACATGTACAGATATCACAGTTTTACTCTTGTATGATTATGAAAATTATACATTTACAATACTTCTCATTATTATGCCCATATCTTTGCAAGAGAGCATGGTGATCACGCATCACTTTAAAGCTGACATTCAGATGCATAACTTCTACAATGATATGTAAGCTCTGTCTGTTACAGGTGAAATATCAGGCTTTGTTTATTTATCAATTATGAGAAATAATATTAATCATATTTCTGTGAATATCTCAAGAAAGGAGCATCACACCATAATGGTTAAGGTATCATTTTAAAGCTGACACTCATACTGACAAATTAAATTCAAATTGTATGGATCTGCATAGTACATTGACCAATATAGTGTGCTTTGCTTTTCCAAAAAGGTAAAAAATACGCACAATATCAACATTCCTTGCCAAATATTTAATAATGACTTTTGACATGCTCCCTTGCAAAGGTATTTACCAAAATATGAAAAAAAAATCATGAATCCCATTAATTTCTTTTAAAAAATCTTTGATATAATAAATAGTGGTTACATAGTACATACAGCATATCTGGACCTGGGCTTGACATTATTCTCCATACAGACATTATTGTCAGACTTGTAAATCTGAACATAAATACTTCATGTTGTGCAGGATGGCTAACTGGTTGTCTAACAGAACCCATGTGTTTACAGTCACAGGTGCCACTTCTGAAAGTGAAAAACAATTACTAATGTTATAAAATACAAGGCTTGGTGGTACTTAGTTTCTTCCAGGTTCCTCCATGGAGGTCTGTGTCTAGCTTTTTCAGCCGTGAAAGCACTGACCCTCTTTCACCTCCCAATTCTTCACAGAATAAATAGTTCCTCAATTACCTGGTTAAAGGAACTAAACCTTCATCAATGGATAAATAAGACATGTTGATATGGCAGATTCATATCCTAGTGCACCTCTAGAAGAAGCTTCAACTACATGTACAGCAGAGTAGCATTCTTGCCACCTTCAAAGTTAACTGAATGGACAGCCTCAGATTCCCCCACATTCAATCCTACATTGGCCTTCCTTTCTCCTGGAGGGAACTTTTTTCATTATGGGTAATTGGCTACGCATGCAAAAGTTTGCAGATAGACTACCTACTGCTTACCTGAACCTATAAGTCTTACAAGCCTCTTGGGAAGTGTTTTTAAAGGGTTCAATGTTTAAACGCTATAGAAAGTGATTGGTATGGTGACATTTATCAGTATGGCTTTTCACAAGGACAAAAGTGTATAATAAATTTAATTTATTTTTACTCAGGAGAGGTAGTATGCACTCTGGATGATGGAGTACCAGTAGATACTACATGTTTAGACCGAGCCAAGTTGTTTATCTCAGTTCCACATTCCTCTGTGTAAATGAGTGTTTAATAGTCACATCACTAGGTGGATAGCAAGCTGGCTGGAGGGTAGAATATCATGGATATAGATAAGAAGAGTAAAATCTGATAAATATGGTATTCTTAGTGGTATCCCACAGGGGACAGTCCTGGTGCCATTTCTTTTTCATGTATTTAAGCCTACATTCCCTTAGCCTAGTAAATGCTGGCTTGCTAAGTTTGCAAATGATGCCAAGGATGCTGGCATGGTCACTCTCTTTTTTAATTTCTCCAAATATTTTGGGTTTCTAATACCATGACAGGAATGGACCGCATTCCTAAGTCAAAGTATGATTAAAGTTCATGAAATTAGTATTGTTTCAATCTTTGATGTTAACCTGAAGTGCTCTTCGCAGCACCCACAATGTGCCCAGTAATGAATCCATCTGCAATTCGTATGGAGTTGCATGTATTGGTAACATATTTAAATATGAATGTAGATTCTTTTTTATAAGACCTGTTGCTCCTACAACTATTAGAACTATCTGGGTATCTTTCTTCCACATTGCTCTTGTTTCTGCCTGCAAATCCTGATATTTTATGACTTTATGTCTCTCTCTATGCAAGACGCTGTAGTCACTAGGTGTGGTGAATTAAATGATCAATGCTACTTTTGTCTTCTTTTCTTGGACCACTATATCCAGTTTTCTAGCATCTATCTTTTGAACTGTTGGTAATAGATGATTCCATGTGATGTAGACCATCATTTTCTATGATGCTTTGTGGCTCATGTTTCCATTTTTTTAGCCACTTCAATACTATAATGTTTGCACAATCTCCAGTGCAACAGTCCTGACAAATTATTATGCCTCAAGAAAAACACAATCCAAAAACCACAAAACTCAGAAGTCACCAGGTGAGGTAAAAGGAAGACTTCTTTATTCCATAACACAGCATACATTCTATGACATTTTTTATTAGACACATCAGTATAGTGTAAGTGCATAACTGGGCCATTATTTGAAAACATCATAGAAAAACCAGATGAAACCGCAAGAAAAACACAATCCAAAAACCACAAAACTCAGAAGTCACCAGGTGAGGTAAAAGGAAGACTTCTTTATTCCATAACACAGCATACGTTCTGGTACCTCGGCAATTCGCCTTCATGGAACAATTATCATCAAACTGCATCTTCCTTTTAAATGCTTCACAATTAAGCAATTAAATCATTAAACTCTTCACATTATTTAACTAATCATCTGGTTTTTCTATGATGGAAAATTATTATGCCTTTCAATATACAGTCCTTCTGCCATTAGTATGTCGCAACCAGCAACAAGGTGTGCGAATGTTTCCAACTCTGTTTTACAAAACCTACATTTGTCTGTTTCTCTTACATGTTCAATGAACTTTGTAAACCAATGTGTACATAGCCCACTATCTTGTGCTGTCAATATTAAACTTTCTTCTCTTGGTCTGAATTTGCCTCTCCCTAACCATTGTTGCATTCATTCCTGATCAACATAAGGTTCTTCCAAAAGTTTTCTATACTTGCAACTATATTTATGCATTTTCCACATTTCTTGCCTTCTCATCTGGTCCTTCACTTTATATTATTTTTGTTTTTTTGGCACATTCAGTTGTTGCCTGGTTTTTATCTACTTGTGGTTTGATCTGCTTGATGCCGATATGCTTCTGCTAGCCTAAGCAGGGAAGTCATCTTTGATTTATTCATGTTTCAAAACTTTCACTACATGTGGGTCTTGTGAGGTCAGCAGATATGTGTGAAGCCCCACAATTGCAGATCTATATATGTAATCAGTTTCAAGGAGGCCCATCCCTCCTTCGGAAAGGGGAATATATAATCTTAGTATGCACTGATTCTTATAAACCATTTAGTGAGCATGAAGCATCCTTCTTGTTTTCTTGTCTAATCTATCCAACACATTTTGGGGCCAGTCAATCACTCCAAAGCTGTAAGTTAGGACAGGAAGAGCAAATTGGTTTATAGCTTAGATGTCAACTCTGTTTTCAGGATTAATTTAGGTCTTTGAAAGTACTCCTTACTAAGTTTTATTCATATTTGTTCATGGTTTATTGTTGATCCTTCATCAGTTCCCAAATATTTACACACTACCTCTTCCTCAAGTTCTTTTATATCACATTCTTGTCCCAAACTGATGTTTTCTTTGTGCTGCAGTGTTCCTGCTTTAAAGGTTGCTTTTGCGCATCTATCAAGACCAAATGACATTCTTATACCATCTGAAAAAGTTTTGACATCTTGCAGTTGTGCTTTCACTTCCTCATCTGATGAGCTATACAGTTTCAAATCATCGGCAAATAGTAGATGAGAAGTCTTTACACTGTTGTTTTCTAGGAGTCAAATTACAGTCATGGCCTAAGCGGTTAAGTGGATAGCTTAATGGATTAAGGGCAAGGCAGAATAGCAGCTGTGACAGAGAGTCACCCTGGAATATCCCCCTTTGAATTTTTATCCCTGGAATAACAATTTGCCCTTTATCACGGCTAAATTGCAAAGTGGTCTGCCACTGTTTCATGGTTATGGTAATGTAGTCAGTGTAGGGTTATCATCTACATTTTTAACCACTCTTTCTTCCACAAATGTGGGATACTATCAAATGCTTTTTTGTAGTCAATCCATGCCATACTCAGATTATTCCCCTTTTTACAGTTCTCCACCATCACAGCTCATAAAATAATTTCCTTACTTATACCAATTTGCTCAACCAGTATTTCTGATAGAGTAGTCTGCAGGGAATTTTTAAAGTGTGCCAACTCATTACACTCCCAGAAAATATGTTCCCAAGTACCTCTTTCATCCTCATCACACCCCCAACATTTGCTATCTACTTTGGATGTAACAATATGTATGTAAACACTTCCAAGCAAAGTTCCTAAATCTTCTAGACTTTGTTGCATATTTGGTAGACATATGTATAACCCCCATTGTTTCTTTGTGAGTTGCTTATCCAGTCTCTCTTACCAATCCTTTCTAACCTCCTCTGATTGATTCTTATTGTGCAATATTTTATATGTTTCACCAATTGTCCCTTTTTTAACAGCAACTTCTGTTCTAGATTCTACAAAAACTCTATCAGTGTTGGTCTTTTGCTTAGGATCCCCCTACTTCTTTCTCTTTGCCTGTACTCTGATATCAGTCCTTGACAGGAAAGGCAATCTCTAACCTGCAGTCCAAACAAATTCTTAGCCCGTTTCCATTCTATTAACTTTCCCTCTCTAAATATTTGCTCATAATATCTTGGTTCCCATGCCAGGTTTCTCCAATAAATTGCCTATAGTTTGTATCCCTAATTGCAGTCATCCTTTCTCCATTCCAGTGTTAGCTGAGTTCTTAGAATACTTTCTGCTAATTTATGAATATAATATTCTGTATAGCTATTGTTATTCTCTTTAAGGATATGCATCCACATTCCTAGTCTCTCATTGTTTCTTGTGCTTCCCCCGTTTCGTCATCACCCTTTCCACTTTAAATTATAGCTTTCTGCTTGTGCTATGTATATGAGCCTTAATTGTGTAGCACTGATATACCCCATCAAATCAAGTAATTCCAATCCGTCCTGCTATACTGGAAGAATAAGCTTATCCCACTTGACTCTTGTCATCTTCTCCTTCTAGATAAAGTCCTTCAACTCCTTATTAATTGCTATCCACAACTTCTCCTACGGTTGATAAAAATATGTTTGACATGTGTATAAGACTAATGAGACATGAGAACTACATACACAGTTGCCTCTACATGCATAAAGAATGGTTTTGTTCTCAAAAACACTTTTTCCATAAGGAAGATCAGTTAATACGAACGAGCAGTTAAAGTCTGCAAGTCTGACATATTTCATGCTGAAGTTACAGCTATTAAGAATAAGGTT
Organism: Protopterus annectens; assembly: GCF_019279795.1. Classification (NCBI taxonomy): domain Eukaryota; kingdom Metazoa; phylum Chordata; order Ceratodontiformes; family Protopteridae; genus Protopterus; species Protopterus annectens. The sequence continues at coordinate 666,474,879 of NC_056727.1, read as the reverse complement.
TTCCAAGTGACCACTTGTAATTCTATTGAAGAGGTTGGCCTAAAGGGAGGCGAAGTAAGCTTTTACTAGCACATAATAAAGACCTAAAGAGGGAAATGGGAGGATGAAGAAGAAAAGCCCCTTTGAAATGTACTGCATACTCTGAAAGAGCTAAGGAACGGGAACTAGTCCCTTATGAAAATTGCATAGGGCAGCTAGCAGTACTGTAACTGGATGAGCAAGCTGAGTATGGAGTGAAAAATTTGATGAATGTACTTCAGAATAGAAGGTGCTGAGGCAGCAAAAGTGTCAATGTTTCTGGTTGTGGCTCAAATTGAGAACAGAGTCCCCTTGTAATGGTACTTCTTTCTGGTACCTGATCTCTGAGCAAAGGTTAGGATGTGAACCACCCTTCCTGAGTACAAAAGGTCCCTGGCCATCACTGTAAGTGTAGAAACCACAAGATTAATTTTGAGGAATAAAGGTCTAGGTGAGCCTGTATGGATGGATTGGAGAGAGGTATTTGGTTGGTTTCAGTAGGAGAGGCCTGTCCAAGAGGTGAGGCCAAGACAGGGGGACCAACACTTAGCAGAGCCAAAACACTGCTAACAGAATGAGTCTGGCTTTCTTCCATCTTGTTTTTTTTTCAATGACTTTCAGGATAAGGGGAAACCGAGGAAATGCATAAAGAAGTTCTAGGGCCACTTCCAAACCACATAATCCCTTGAGAATCTTCCCAAGAAAGGAATAAGCGAAACATATCTAACGTATTTGGTAATGGTCAGATAATGCAAAATGGTCACAGCAGGTCTCCCCAGTAATGAAATAATTTTGAAGCTGTCAAGAGACTGAGGGACCATTTGTGAGACATCAGAGGATACTGACTAAGCCTGCCTATGGGAAGACTAATCTGATCAAAGTTATGAGAAGCTGAAGGAAAGTGAATGGGGCAAAAGCCAATTCCTATACTCTTATGGCCTCCTGACAGAATGCCTAGAAATGAGTTCCTCCTTGTATATTTGGGTACCAAACCAGTGCCATGTTGTTGGAGTGAAAGCAATTACATGGTGGGGAAGGGCATCCTGAAAGGCTTTCAGGATACAAAGGGACAGCCTTGCCTCCAAATTGTTTATGTGCAGTACTGTTTCTACAGGTGACCAGGTGCCTTGAACCATATGCTAGACAAAACACTCCCCTTACACCACCGCAGAGGCATCTATTTTTACAGTCACCTGGGGTATGGAGTTCAAAGAGGTCAGCCTAGACAAGCTGAATATCTCCATCCAACAAAGTAAGTGTTCCTTGCATTTTTTGGAGACCCAAATGGGAACCTCTATAAAGTTTGTCAACTGGTTCCTCTAAACCTTAAGGGTCCACTTCCACATTTCATGAAAAATCTTGCACTGACCACCACAAACTGCAGCATTCATTTAGCTCAGTGCACACTGAAAAAGATCTGTTGGATTTTAACTGCAGCTGATTTTTTTAACACCTTTATTAAATTACCACTTGTGACATAGGCAAATTTACACTTATATAAAAGCAATCAAACTGAACTAAGTTCATGTTTACAAACATTATACTTAACATATATTGCTGTATATCATATATAACCTAAGCAACATCCAATAAATTATTCAATTCCTTCCCTTTTTTAAACAAGAAATATCTTTATTAAACCATCACTTACAACTTAGGCAATCATACATGTATATAAATGAAAACAATAAATCCAAAAACAAGAATAGTTGAGTTGAAATACCTTTATAACCAAAACAACAAAGCTTTCAGGTTCAAAAACCCTTTCTCAATGTTTACAACAGGTATAATGAAACGCCCACTTTTATACACACAAAATAGATCATATGACCTGCAGCCATCATCACATGACCATAATATTTAAAAACATAGAAATTTTATAAAAATACTATATGCTATAATAATTATAATGACATCAACTATATGAATTTTAACTACACAAACTTAAGCATAAAATGTAAAAAACAACATACACATGAAATACTTATAACCTAATATAAAAATAATATACTTAATGCTAAATATAAATAGCATACATAGTATATGGGTAAAAGATGTATAATGAATACATGCCTTACATATAATAGAAACTACTTTAATCTTATCTGCTGTATTCTTTGCAATATAGGTTTTAATGATACTGATGCATTTAGGCCAGGGGGTACATCAGCTGACAGTCTGATTATCCATTCATATTCCCTCAGGTCCAAGGAATTGGATAAATCCCCTCCCCTGGGTGATGCACTAACACAATCTATAACCTGAAATTTAAAGTGATGTGAACTGCCCTTAGATACAATATGCTTGAACAACGCATTGTTCTCATTAGAAAGCCTAATGTTTGACTTGTGTTCCGTTATTCGTTCTTTAAGCTTTCTAGTGGTTTTACCCACATAAAAACAAGGACAAATTTGACATGTAGCTATATAGACAACACTGCTAGTTGTGCAGGTGGCAAACCCAATAGAGATGGGTCCCCTGAACTAATATCTAATGAAGCACAATCTAATGCTAAAGAGAACGGTAAACTAGCGTTACTCAATGCACCTCTGGATTCCCTTGACAACTTTCCAGAGTTAGTGCCTGTAGCTTTAAATCCACTATTGAATGAAGCTAGTAGTACTCCGAATGAGGTCGGCTCGTCCGTGAGGCGACGTGCGTCATCAGTACTCGACGAGGGGGCGATAAACATACAAGGTGATACGGACGATACTCCTGCAACGGGAAGGGACAAAGAACAAACAAAACTGACCGTACCGGGCATGCAGCAGAATATTAAGAGCTTCTTCAGCAAGCCCTTTCAACTGCAAAACGCAGAGCGCGTTAAAGAAAGGGACAACAACGCCGGAACCAGATCAGCATCAAGGGGCAGAACTTTCACGAGGAACAGCAACATGCAGACGGCCTCTAAAAGGAAGAACAGTAGTCCGCAAAAACAATACAAGGTAGCCAGAAGATAATGGCAGGTATTATTAATCTTTCAACAATTACGTTGAGTAGAGAACACATAACATTGTTATCTAAAGGTCTGGGTTTCATACCTACCAGAATGGAAGACATGGTTAACGTATTAACTGACTTGAACCTCTTCATTAGATCTATAGCTTTAAAATTAATATTTAAAACTAATGACTATAATACTAATATGTGCAAAAGAAGGAGCACATTTATACCTTGTTATCCACCTGTCCTGACTGCCTTTTATAATTTATGTGAATATGATATTCGAAAATTGTATGCTAGTAAAATGTTTAATGTTGCATATAATATCACATATCCTGAATATTTGGGACTTAAAGAACTGAGGGATAGTTGTAACATCATTATTAAGGGGGCTGATAAAGGTGGAGCAATAGTCATTATGGATGAATCCAACTATAGACAGTCAGTATTATTATTGTTAAATGATCTAACTGCATTTAAACATATAACACAGATAGATGTCAAGAAATGTATAAGTTACGTGAATATGTGTGTCTATGAACTACAATTATCGGGTGATATATCATTAGATTTGTTTCATTTTTTCACGGTATCTTGTCCTATAATACCGCAATTATATGGCGTCCCCAAGGTGCACAAGTCCTTAGATAATCCGCCCATGAGGCCGATAGTATCCGGCAATGGCTGGATTACGGAACCAATATCATTGTATCTACAGAAGCAGTTACAACCTTTGCTATCAATGTGTAAAACAGTACTTAAAGATACAACAGATTTTCTTGAAAAATTGAAGTTATGTTATATAGATTTAAAATCTAAAAATTATGATATTGATGACATTTATATGGTAACTATGGACATCACATCGCTATTCACAGTAATTCCGCATGACCTTGGGGTAGACTCTATCAGAGAATTTCTAACACAAAACTCTGGTTATACAACCAGACATATAGAAAACATCTGTATGTTACTAGATTTGGTTCTCAAAAACAATATATTTATGTTTGATAATAATATATACCTGCAACAAACAGGCGTGGCAATGGGCACGCCTGTAGCTAATACGTACGCCAACCTTGTTTTACATCAATGGGAAATGGTGAACATATGTGTAGGGGAGCAGTATATTAATGAAAATGTGATATATTACCAAAGGTTTGTAGATGATTGTTTCTTTCTCTGGAAAGGGAGCCGTAATGATCTAATGGAGTATGTCACTTTTGAACAATACTACTACTTATTTGAATTTCAAAATGGAAGCATCTCAAACATGCATAAATTTTTTAGATGTGACTATTAAGAAATATGATAATGATATTAATACATCTGTCTTTAGGAAAGAGGTAGCATCAGGTAGGTACTTGCATGCTAGCAGCATGCACGCACCCCATGTATTTAGAGGTATAATAAAGGCACAAATGGCTAGAATTAGTAGACTAAATTCAGATCACGATATGTTTATAAAGCAGTTAAATGAAACCCAAGAAGAACTTAGGGTTAGTGGATATCCCATGCATTTATTAGAAAACATGAAAGAACATATTATATCTAATAGGGAAAGGTTATACGAACCTATTTTTAAAAAATTTCCAAAGGCACATGAAACTATTAACATGTCTATGCTCAATAATAATAGATTGAGATTCACAACATCTTTTAACTTACTCACAGATAATATTAATAAGATAATATATAAATACTGGAGGGTACTAATGGCACAGGAGGATATAAAATTAGTAGTTGGTGAAAAACCCTACTTTAGTTATAAAAATATGCGAACATTAAAAAACATCCTTGGTTATAAGGACTTTAATTATTGGAAACCCAGGTTGGCAATAACAGCAAATCATGGTACATTTGCTTGTTACAACTGTAGTTGTTGCAATGATTTACTCAAAAGTAGTGACACTCATAAAGTGGATACCTTTAAGCATCCCACGACAGGAAGAGAATATAAATTCTTTGGATATGCCACCTGCACAACTAGCAGTGTTGTCTATATAGCTACATGTCAAATTTGTCCTTGTTTTTATGTGGGTAAAACCACTAGAAAGCTTAAAGAACGAATAACGGAACACAAGTCAAACATTAGGCTTTCTAATGAGAACAATGCGTTGTTCAAGCATATTGTATCTAAGGGCAGTTCACATCACTTTAAATTTCAGGTTATAGATTGTGTTAGTGCATCACCCAGGGGAGGGGATTTATCCAATTCCTTAGACCTGAGGGAATATGAATGGATAATCAGACTGTCAGCTGATGTACCCCCTGGCCTAAATGCATCGGTATCATTAAAACCTATATTGCAAAGAATACAGCAGACAAGATTAAAGTAGTTTCTATTATATGTAAGGCATGTATTCATTATACATCTTTTACCTACATACTATGTATGCTATTTATATTTAGCATTAAGTATATTATTTTTACATTAGGTTATAAGTATTTTATGTGTATGTTGTTTTTTACATCTTATGCATAAGTTTGTGTAGTTAAAATTCATATAGTTGATGTCATTATAATTATTATAGCATATAGTATTTTTAAAAAATTTCTATGTTTTTAAATATTATGGTCATGTGATGATGGCTGCAGGTCATATGATCTATTTTGTGTGTATAAAAGTGGGCGTTTCATTATACCTGTTGTAAACATTGAGAAAGGGTTTTTGAACCTGAAAGCTTTGTTGTTTTGGTTATAAAGGTATTTCAACTCAACTATTCTTGTTTTTGGATTTATTGCTCTGTTCCAGTGCTTTACTGTAACGTAATATAAATGAAAACAAACCACAGCAACACAATCTAGTTGTAAACATTTTACATCAAAACCACACTGACACACTCCCAGTTGCAAACATTATGCATCATTTGTAATCTACTCAATAATTTTCAGTCAAACATTACATAGCTCATTAAAGTCCTGCATTCTTATAAACCACATTCCTCTCCTGTATGTATTGTTCCCACAATTCCCATTTTTCCTATGTAGTTTGCTCCAACCCTTTTCTAAAGATCTTGATTCCAGTTGTTTTATCTCTGTTACTATATCCACTGCTTCTAGTATACTTGGTTTAGATTTTGATTTCCCTTTTCTAGTAATTGCTTTTTTTGCCAGCCACCATAATTAAACACAGCAAAACCTTACCATGTCTAGGTAATTCCAATTGTGTATCATAACTCAAAAAAATCATCTCCCTCATCACATCAATCTGCCCACCCAGCATCTCTGACAGTGCATCCCACAGGAAATCCTTAAAGTCCACCAACTCACTGCACTCCCAGAAAATATGTTCCTAATTACCTCTTTCTTCCCTTTGACACTTCCAACATTTGCTATCTATCTGAGCAAAAATTCTCTGGTGTCTACTTGGGGGTATAAAAATTTCTATGTAAACATTTCCAAGCAAAAGTCTTAAATCTTGTAGATTTTGTTGCATATCTGGGAGACATACATATATCCTCCTGTTGTTTCTTTGGAATTGCTTATCCAATCTCTCTTCCCAATCCTTTCTAACCTCATCTGATTGATTCTTATAGTTATAATTCAATAGTTTATGCTCTACTAATTATTCATTTTGTTAATGGCAGTTTCTGTTCTAGATTCTACTAAAAACTCTACCAGTGCTGGTCTTTCATTTAGGACCCCTCTATTTCCTTCTCTTTGCATATACTCTGATATCAATCCTTGATAGGGAAGGCAATCTTTAACTTGCAGTACAAATAAATTCTTGGTGTCTTCCCATTCTGTCATCTTTCAGTCCCCTAGTTATTTGCTCCCAACACCTTGGTTCCTTTGCCAGTTTCCTCCAATGAATTCCAGCACCTTCTTGCCTATTGTCTGTATCTCTAATTGCAGTCATCCTTACCAGCAGAATCTCCTTTCTCCACTCCCGTGTTGGCTTAGTTCTTAGTATACCTTCTGCTACTTTACAGATATAATATTCTGTGTGATTATTGTTATTCTCCTTACAGGCCACCATCCAAAATCCCAGTTTCTCCTTGTTTCTTGAGCTTCCTCCCTGTTTCATCATCATCCTTTTCTACCTTGAATTATAGCTTTCTGCTTGTGCTATGTATAGGAGCCTTAACTATGTAGCTCTGAAATACCCCTTCAAATCAGGTAATTCCAATCTACCCTGTTCTACTGGAAGAATCAGCTTATCCCACTTGACTCCTGCCATTTTCCCCTCCCAGATAAAATCCATCAGCTCTTAATTAGTTGCTATCCACAACTTCTACTCTGGTTGATAAAAATATGCCTGACCTGTGCATAAGACTAATGAGACTAAGAACATTGTAACTGCTTGTATCTTACTATCCATATCCATATAACAAAGCTTCCATTTTCTCAGTTTTTGTATGATACTTTGTTTAGTCTCTTCCCACATATCCTTAGTTGCCACACCAGAATTATTTTTTAATGCATACTCCCAAACACTTCATTTTATCATATCCCTATAAATATGGATATTGCTGAACCAATTCATATGCGGGTACATAATTTACCGCTATTGTCTTTGTTTCAGCTTCATTAATTTTATATCCCAAAAAGAAATGAAACTATCTCAGAAAGTTCCACAACACTGTAATGTCTCATTCAGGTTTAGTCTGGTAAATATATCATTTGCACATATAGAGCCAGCTTTTCTTGACTACCATATCAATTATATCCTTGAATTTCTGAGTCCCTTATTTTTTGACAGTGGTTCTAAATATAATGTAAATAACAAAGGGGAGAGAGGACATCCCTGCCTGATTCATCTGCTCAAGCAGAGATCATTAGAGAGGACCTCGCTCACTTTAATTTTCGCCTCTGATCCCTCATGTATCCTCCTAATCTACCTTATAACTTTCGCGAGGAATGCAAATGCTTCCATTGGTCTTCTCAAAGTCCCAGCTTACTCTGATAAATGCTTTCTCTGCATCAAGATCCACCAACAACACTAGTATTTTCTTACAATCTTCTCCCTCTGGTTTTATCAGGTATAAAATATCTGCAAATAAATCCAGCTTTTCTTGACTACTATACCAATTATATCCTTGAATTTCTGAGTCCCTTATTTTCTTTGAAAATGGTTCTAAACATAATGCAAATAAGAAAGGGGGAAAGAGGACACCCGCTGCCTGGTTCCTCTGCTCAAACAGAAATTATCAGAGAGGACCCCGCCCACTTTAATTTTCACCTCCAATCCCTCATATATTCTCCTAATTAACTTTATAATTTTTTCAAGAAATGCAAATGTTTCCATCGTTCTGCTCATAAAGTCCCAGCTTACTCCGTCAAATGTTTCTCTGCATCAAGACCTACCAAAAAATGATGGCATTTTATTATATTCTGCTTCCCTCTGGATCATCAGTGTTCTGTTAATGTTGTCAAATGTTTCCCTCCACTCCACAAAACCACAATGATCCATATTTATTACCTTTGGCATTACTTTTGCCATTCTTTTGGCCATTATAGACATGAACACTTTATAATTTTTTATATAATTTAATAATTATAGTTTAGTATTGAAATGGGCCTGTATGAAGCCGGATCTGATGGATGATTTACCTCTTTAGGTATTAAAGCTACCACTGCTTTTTTCCAGGATATTGGTATTTCTCCCCCTCTTAAAATACTGTTAAACAAAACTTTCCAGATCTTTATCAGTTTTTCCCTCCTAGCTTCCAAACTTTCCACAGGAATACCATCTATTCCTAGGTCTTTCCTGTAGACTGGTTATCTCATCTCCTCCTATCCTAACCGTTAGTAATTGAGCCTCATCTACATCTATCCTTGGCATATTTAATTCTTCCTTAGAAAATGGGCAAACTGTACAGCAGCACCTTGACTGGAGAACAAACATTCTCCAGCAGGGTATTAATGCACAAGTAATGCCTGCTGACAAACGAGTCTACCACTTCATGACAGCATATCAAGCTGCCGTGGAGCTCGGACTGCAAAAAAAAAAAACTAATGGCTGTCATTATTTTACTCTTGCTAAGCAGAAGTTCTGCCATTTAGTCAGCATAAAATATAAAAAAAAAAAAATAAAAAAAAAGACGAGAGAGAGAGCGAGACACCTGTGTGTGTGTGTCTGTGTGTGTGTGTGTGTGTGTGTCTGTGTGTGTGTCTGTGTTTATGTGTGATAAGAGAGAGAGAGAGTGAGAGAAAGTGAGAGTGATCTTGTGTGAGTGAATGCATGTATGAAAGCAGAGGAGCCTGTGAGAGATTGACAAAGAGGGTGAGACTGATCTTGTGTGAGTGAATGCATGTATGAAAGCAGCAGAGACTGTGAGAAATTGATAAAGAGAGTGAGCCTGATCTTGTGTGAGTGCATGTGTGTATGATAGCAAAGGAAACTGTGTGTGTGTATATGTATGTGTGTGTGTGAAAGCAGAAGAGACTGTGTATGTGTGTGTGGGAAATATAATGGTCTCTCTGTAAAACTGTTGTGTTTTACTTGATTATTATTTTTTTAAGCACTATATTATTTTTTATATATATTTGATGTAAAATGCTTCCTCCAACACCATTAACATATACTACAGCAAGTTTGAAACATTAGGTAGAGAAACTATTTTACATTAAAAACATATAAAAAATAATATAGTACTTAAAAAAATAAATAAGGAAGTAAAACACAACAATGTACAGACAACCTATTCTCTAACCACAATAATGCCCCCCAGGGTGTGTGTTAATGTGTTATTAATGCTGTTCCAGGGGTGTAGAGACTCTCTACCTATGGAGTCTGGCCTCCTAACACCCCTGGGCTGGCATTAATTACACATTAACCCACCCATCTTTTCTTGATTTGCATATTTCTCTGCTTTATACAGACTTTCATAGAATTTCAAAATACTTCCATATTTCTCTGCTTTATACAGACTTTCACAGAATTTCCAAAATATTTCTAATACCTCTACAAGATCTCTTGTTACTTTCCTTGTTAAAGGCTCCCTAAGTCTGGCAACGGCCCTTTCTACTTTCTGTTGCCTGATTCATTGTGCTAAAAAAATGTGTGTTCTAGTGTTATTATCAAAAAACAGTTGCTTAATAGCAATATTTCTAAACTCTTGTAAATTATCAAGGTACTCCCTTATTTTCTGCTTAGCATTCTGCAGTTGATCCACTTCCTATTCTGTGAGATTCCTCTATTCTGCAACACTTTAACATTTGTCAGCCCCTCAAAATAATTCTTGTTACGTCTTAACCATAGCACCCTTTCTTTTATTTACACCCTATTTTTAAACTCCACCTTAATTTTATCCCACTCCCTATCTATATTTTCAGAAGTAATTTTTATCCTTTCGAATAGCTCCTGAATAATTTCACTACTCATTCAATAATTTCTTTTCTTTTCAACAGGTGGGTGGGAAAGCGCCAGTGTCTCATTTTTGTTTCATTACACTGTGTTTTTATTTTAGTTACTGTTGCATGATCTGAAATAGTTATTGGGTGTATATCAGGACCTTCAATTAAATGCACATGTTCCTGTAAAATGCAAATTCTTTCTAGCCTAGCCAAGTTTTTATCTCTTGGGGAATATGTAAATTCACTCTGAACTTCTTCAAAAATCTACCCTCCTTTGTTATACTTTCCCTTCTGGGCATCCCCAGACACATCTTCACTGCTGCAAATCAAATTCTAGTGCCCACTGATAAGTAATATTTGTTCCTGAAAACTGATTGTTTCTCCAAGAATTATCTCCAAGAATTTTCTCAAGCTCCATTATAGCACTTTTAGGTGGATGTCAGTGTTATCCTCCTCCCTTGCCAGTACCACTTAGGACCACAAATCTGCCATTATTATCTTTCTTACCATCTTCTTTCACTATTGGAGCTCCTCTTGCAATTAATATAATTATTATTTTCTTATTTCCCAGATATTCCACTGAATAATCATCCTGAAAACCTTTCTTTATCAAATTCACATGTTCAGTTCTTTCCAAGTGTATCTCCTGTAATGTAGCTATTTTGCATTTTTAATATAGTTCAGTATTCTTTCTTTTTTGTATTTATCTGTGAGACCACTGACAAAGACATTACAGAAAGCATTACTGTATAAAAATTTTATTATTCCCATCTTTTATGTATAACACATTTTCACTAAATGTCTAGTTCCAGCTTTTGTGTTACATGCATGCACTGTTTGGCAGGTTAAAATTTTAGGGTCTATATTATATATTCGAAGTTTTAAAACTTCGAACCTCATATGTTCAACACATATGAGCGAAGTTTGAAACATTGAAAATATAATAAAAAATTAAAAAAACTTACCTTAACGCTCTGAGCAGGGGGCAAGCCCCCCTGCACCCCCCGCACCCCTGCTACTTAAATATACCAACTCCAAGATCACACTTCAGTGCAGAAAAGTGACATGTTCCCATTCTGCGCCATACAGAGACATTGTTTTTCACCTTAGAACTTCTTAAAGTTCGATCATATTGTGTCGACCATAAGACATTTGAACTTTAAAACGTTTGTAATTAATAGGGACCCAAATTTTATATAGTTGTTTATTGTCATATCCATTTGAGCCTATGTCACATCTTAGAAAACTTTTTGTTTTATTGAAAGCCTCAAAACACACACACACACACACACACACACACACACACACACACACACACACACACACACACACACATGAAACTATGTACATCTTCAAATATTGAAGTTTTACTCTCCTAATAGAATAAAAAATCTCAAACTAACAGCTACACTGACAAACTTGGGTTAACCTAAAAGAAAGGTTATCCATGCTAAGATGCATGATGCAACCTGTGCTTCTACTTTGTGATAAATGGTTTTGTCTTATCTTTTCCAGCTGGGAAAACCCCTGAATGCTTTCAGAGAACAGTATTTTCTAGTCAGTTTTTTTTTCTCCAGCCAATCACTCACCACCAGACTGTGACCAATTTCTCTTTATCAGGTTGTCTCTATGGAGACATGAGAACCAGACAGCCAACTTCTCATTATCAGATTGTCTGCATGCAAACATGAGAACCAGACAGTCAATTCTCTTTATCAGATTGTTTCTATGGTGACATGAGGGCCGGTTACAGAATTGCTATTAAGCATACATTCATTTGCTAGAAAAAAACTCATAATATTCAATATTCTTTTTCATTTACTTTTTTCTCCTAAAACTTGTTACTAAAAAAATCTAAAGTCTTTAATCCAGGCATTCCCCATGCAAGAATGAGAAAAAGCACATTATTTTTTTCTTTTGGCATACTCATTTAGCCATGCTTTTTTATATTGCAGTGCCTACATTTCTTAAACCTGAACAAGAAGAAAGACAGACTAGAGTAAGAAAGGAAAATAAAGAACAGCAATCCCCATTACACTTAAACATAACTTGAGAAATTTTTACTTTATAGAATGCAAAGAAAACCATATACCATAAAACAGTATGGAAAAACACTACTTTAATGCCTAAAATCATAAACACGTTCCATGACAACTCAGGAATGTTTTGTCTAGTGACAATGATATATAAATTAGTGAATATTTATTGGATACCAGGACTAAGTGTTAGAGTGGCCAAACAACACTTAGAAGACATTGTACAATATACCAAAGGCAATTTAATCATAGCTGGAGATTTCAATTGCATTATAAAAGAAACTGACACAAATACTAAAACTACACATAAGAGATCACCTTTAACAAAGTTGTTATCTGAGTTTGTTGAAACTTTTAATATAGTTGACATAAATGAGTATGCTATCCCAAATTCACTATTCTTTACACATTTTTCCCATAGACATAATACATACTCTAGAATAGATAGAGTGTACATAACAAAGGATTTAACCTCTAAATTAAGTAAAGTCAAGACAATTTCATGTCCATTTTCGGACCATAACACCATAACGTTTGAGATAGACTTATGTTTCAAGAGAAGAATATCAGTAACAAGAATACCATCTTACATAACAAATCTCAAAGATTTTAAGGAATTTTATATTAAAGAGACACAAACATTCCTAGATATCAATCTTACAAAAGATGTATCTGAAATATATATATGGGATGCATTGAAAGCATACCTATATGGAAGAGCGGTGGGATGGTATAAAAATAAACAAAAACAGTGGAATAAGGAATTAATGGAATTACAGTCAAAAGTAGATAATTTAAAGCTTGATATTCAAAATGGAAACACCAAGTTAATAAAAGAACTAGAAGATACTAATAAAAAATACTCAGAGACGCTACACCACAAAACAATGATCAACTTAGAAAAAATTAAACTATGTTACTATTCAATGAACCCTAAAAACCAATGAAGAATAACAAATAGGACTAAAAAGATTATTAAAGCAAATCAAATCAAGGAAATACATAATATAGAAACCAAAAAGAAAGTATCTGATTTAGAAGGAATACTAGAAGCTTTTAGGCTATTTTTTCATTAACTTAATAATCAAAAAGAGAAAACAGAAACACATTCAGCATTGAAAGCTTTTCTCAAAAACAATGTTTAAGTTAGGTTATTAGAGGAGCAGGTACAACTAATAGATAAACAAATAACAATGACAGAACTTAAAGCTGAAGTAAATAAGCTAAAATTAAACAAAGCTCCAGGTATAGATAATATCACCCCAGAAATGTTTAAATTACTATCAAATGAGGCTTTGCTGTTGTTATTGAATGTCTTTACATCAGTTAAAATGGTAAAGACATTCCTCCTTCTTGGAAGTACACATTAATATCACCAATTCTGAAACAAAATAAAGATCCCAGTGAATGTTCATCATACAGACCCATTTCACTTCTTAATATAGATTATAACATTTTTATGGCAATACATGCTGCTCGAATAAAACAATTACTACCACTTTTGATAGAGGAGGATCAAACAGGTTTTATAAAAGATAGGAACACTTATGACAACATTAAAATAATTATTTCCTTAATTGATTATATAAATGTCACAAAAAACAAAATAAATGTTATTAGCTTAGACATAAATAGCGCATTTGATTCAGTGAACTGGGATTATCTGTGGTTAGTTTTAGAAGAATATGGCTTCTCAAACAACTTCACTTTGTTAATAAAATCATTATATGAAAAATCATTGGCTTATATAAAACTGGGATCTTGTCTGTCTAAATCTATTAAAATAACTAAGGGCACAAAACAAGGCTGCCCTCTTTCTCCATTATTGTTTGCGCTAGTCATTGAACCCTTAGCAAATAATATATGTATGGATAAAAATATTGAAGGAATACAACTAAATAGCCTAGAGCTTAAAATTCAACTTTTTGCTGATGATATTTTAATTACCTTAAACAATAATAATAACAGTTTAAAAGCATTATGGGACTCAATTCAAAACTTTCAAAACTTTTCAAGTCTTAAATTTAATGAGAACAAAACAAATGTATTGCTTATAAATACTAATAAAAAAGATCTAAATAAAAAATACCATAAATATATCTCTACCGATAATATAATTAAATACTTGGGAATTATAATAACTAACAACCTAGATACTACAATTGAAACAAATTATAAAGAGACCTTAAATAATATTAAAAATCTAATACAAAGATGGAATAAATTCTTATTTTCAATGGAAGAAAGGCTTTATATAATTAAAATGATCATATTTCCAAAAATTCTTTATGTCATACAAGCTTGTTCTTTGCCACCAGCTAAATCGCACCTAAAACAATTAAATGATTTAATGGTAAGATTCCTATGGTATCCAAAAAAAACAAGGATAGCTATGAAGTATCATCTAGATGATTGGGATATAGGTGGCATAGGTTTACCAGACATAGAAATATATTTGCATTCATCCATTATTAAAACAATATCATTATGGCTAAATACAAAATATACATCAAAATGGAAGCTAGTTCATGAGAGAATCTGGTTAAAATCAGGATTTGTAGTAGCAAATAAGTATACAGATTTCATACCAAACAATTTTCTATGGCTGATGAAGGAATATATGATGATACATAAGAATAAAAATATAAGTTCCAAATCCATTACGTATACGTTAAAAATTTTCCAAAATCTTATTAATAGCAATCCTGATATTAAAGCATGGTCATTTCTTTTATATCCAGTAGCGTACACACAAGGTAATATAATAACATTTAATATGGAAGTAGTCAACATGCTTAAAGAAAAGGGATTAATATATTGGCATCAATTGCTAAACTCTGGAAAACCTCTGACAATAGACCAGATTAAACAGAAATTAAATAGTTTGTGGTTACATGTACAAGAATTAAGACAGTATATATTAAGCAAACAAGAAACAATGCAACCATCAATAAGACAAAATGTTCCTAACCTTATAGAACATATAATATTACTAACGAATCAACCCATTACTGGAAAGGGATACTTATCATCTATTTATAAAACAAACAAAAAAATAAAAATGCATAATAATGACAAAATATGGAATTATTATAGATCAGTTAATGGACATGTGCCAAATGACAGAGATAAAAAACTAATTCTTCTCTCTCCAAAGCAGACATCACTTTCATTACATTGGAGACTTTTTACATGGCAATTCATACACAGATCTTATGTAACCCCTCATAAAATGGAACTTATGTTTAAGAAAAATATTGGCTGCTGGAGATGTGATTTATCAATAAAAGCAGACTGGCAACATATGTTCTATGAATGCCATTTGATTAAACCATATTGGGATAAAATAAATTATTTTCTGCAAATGGTATTCAATGATAAATTCCAGATTTCCAAATCTATTATTTTGTTTAATGCACCTGTACCAGACTGTGTGCCAAGAACAAAATATGTAATCTTATGGACTCTCCTAGCTATTGCAAGGAAGAACATTACATAAAACTGGAAATCCAAAGCTTCTCCAACTTTTAAGGAATTCATGAATATGGTGTTAGTAGTATCACAATTGGAAATGAACACTATTAAAGGAAGAACTGAAAGAACTACATCATTATACGTAGCATGGAAAAAAGTAACTGAAATACTGGAGAATAATGACTGCAGCAGATTATAATCAGGAAACAATTGTATAGAAAGTCAATTATATGTCAACAATAGACACCCTTGTAAATACTTTATTTTGGTTTTAATGTTTGTTATCTGTTTAGAGGTTTTAGCCTACCTTTTTAAATAATTTGTAAATACTTCATTGTCATAAACACCTGCATTCATGTTTTCTTGTTTTTGAAAATGAATACAAATATTTAAAAAAAAAGTACTATTAAGAAAAAAACATGTTTTCTTTAATTACAGTTAACTTTCTCCCCTCTCCAAAGCATTTTCCAAACATTAATGATATAGTCATTAAGTCCCCCACAACTCCAACAAATTCTGAAAAAGTTCAATATTTTCAGATGTTCTTGTTCTGTCATACTTCACAAATACAATTATTATATTGTAATCTCACATTAAGTTACTGGTTTTATTACTGTTCATCTCCAACTTTGAAATCCTGTCTCTGCTTCATTTCCAACATACTTTTGATTCTTCTAGTCAACCCTCATGCTCCCTTCCTTCTCTCCAACATTTTCCATTGAAACAGTGGAAAATGTTTCACAGGTACAGTCTCTCTGTGGTCTTTATTACCAGAAGAACAAGAAGCAGAATCTCCTTCTGTTTCACAGCTCACTTTCTGTTGGACAAACTTTTGTATTTCCTCCTTTGTATGTACTGCATCAAAAACAATTTGTCCCTCCAGGAAAGAATAGTTTGAAGATAGCTGGATACAGCAGTTTAAATCTCAACATTCCCCGAATAGTGGAATGCGTTTACTCCACTTCTACCTGGTGTAAAATGAGTAATCATTCTCCACAAAACACTCTGCAGTCTCCCACTTTTAATAATTTGTCCTACTGCCACAGTTTTGTCAGAATCAACTCCTTCTGCTAATAGGATTGCATCTTTACTATTTAAGGTCTAGGCTGGTTTCTCATAGCCAGGTTTGGAACATAAAATGTGTCCTTTCAACTAACAACTCCTGGTGTGTAATACCAGTCCAGTTGCTTATTTGTGCTTTCATAAAATCAATGCAGTGTTTCCCTTCCAGCTTCTCTTGTATAGCTAAAAATCTCCAGTTTTCCCTACGTGCTGTACTCTATTTCTATTATTTTTGAAACATCTCTTCCTGAGCAGTCACAGCCTTTTTTTAATTTCATCCTCTGATTTTTGCAGCTTTAGTGCCTCATCTGAATATCTATATAAAGCACCTTCTATTTTCCAGCCTTTTGTTGTTTGTGTTGATATACTCCATCAGTGTTTCATTTATTTTAACCAGGTCTGTCTGCAGTTGTCTTGTATCTTTCTGTAGGTTTCTGGAAATCATGTCTGGATGTTCCATTGCTTTTTGCTGAACAACTGCAGAACTTTCCCCCAGTGTTTATTCCTCACTTTTTGTAGCTGATTTTTTCAAAGTGCTCTGTATTTCTTTTTTCCTGGCATCCAGGCAGTACACTTACTAGCCAGTTACTAAAATTTACCCATAAAAACAAAAGTCTACTGGCCTTCTCTGTTGAGTTTCTGTTTTCACACTGGAAGAGCTAGAGTTGAGCTGTTACTCAATGTGCAGCCATCTTGGAAGTCCTTAACTGCAGCTGATTACATTAGGGATAGTAATCAAAAGCATCCTCTGTTGGGGTATAAAAAAATCTTTGCACAAAAGACAGTCCAGAGTACATCCTGTGAAAGCTATGTATGGAACTAGAATTACCTGGAATTTTGCAAGGTTGATAGTGTTATTGAAGATCTGAAGCAGTTTTAGAAGAGAATTCCTGGAGGCAAATAGGCTCTGTAATGATGGGGCTGCCAGGAATTGGAAGCATTGGAGCTGAAGGACTGTGGTGACTATGGACATACACTTGATAAACACCCAGGGGCTGTGTTGAGTCCACATCATTGCCCTGAATTGGTAATGACTGGCACCACGACAGAAGTGATCGAACCTCCTGGACTCCTTGCCTACTTTGATGTGAAGACAAGTATGCAGGAGATACAGATATATATCCAGTCTCCTTTGGAGAGACACTGAAGGATGGACTGTACAGCGACCATCTGAGATGGCATCTTGACAATGTAAAGATTAAGGCCACTAAATTCAAGAAAATGCCTGAAGTCCTCATTGTTTTGCAGCACTAAAATGAACCTTGAGTAAATGCTGTTTCTCCTCTAGTCTGGTAGGACCTCCTGGATAACCTTATTTGATAAAAAGGTTGGTCTTGAATAACTGACCTTGTCACTGTCTTTTGGTGGGGTGGGGCATCTGGACGGGAGGACTGCATACCTAGAATGAATGAAAAGGGCATGAAATTGCCACTGTATAAGACATCTTTCTCTCATCTGATACATGTGATATCTTCTCACTCTAAAGTGTAGCAGTTGGGCTCAAACTTACTCTTTAGAGAACTGGTCTCCAGAAGGAGGGCCACATGATCACTGACTTCTTTAATGAGAACACTATGTCCTCTGGGAGCACAGCTATTCTGAAAATAACTGTGTTCTTTGCATCACTTTCCAGAGCCAGTGAAGTAATCTTGCTATAGGTTCTGCTAAGAAAGCTAGCAATGACTGGGGTCCATTCTTCAGCAGGTATCCTGGGGAGCTGAAACCTAAAGCCAGTCTTCTTGAATGTACTGATTTCACTTTGCTGTTTTTCAGGCTTGGCATTTACTCCCTTATCACAGATTAAGGGACCATCAATGGACATTCATAAACTGGACCTTTTTGTAACAAGGAATTTCCAAAAGAAAGAGTCAGATGTGCAACAAACAACAAGGCCAGTGCCTAATGCTCAAGCAACTCCATATACTGTATTGTGCATAAGAAAGACAAACAATTTGATCATGGAAGCTAAGGTTACCAAGTGGGAATGAAGTTTCTTCTTGGCCTCAAAGTCCTGCATTTCTTCTAGAGTTTTAAGCATTTCATCTAATAAGTCCTACTGGAACCACTGCATGCAAATCTGGGAGGTCAGCAACCTGATGGCACACACAGAGGGCATGAATATTCACTTCTCTAGTCTGCCTAACAATTGTGATTCCTTGTACCTAGCGTGCACAATTTTAGCCTGAGGCTCTGATGCTTTCTTTGAGGTGGTAGCCAGCATCATATATTCCATCAGTGGGTTTGTGACCAGCTACGACTGTCCTTGAGTGTGCACAATATTTTATCAGGCTTTTTGTGGATCAGAACCTCCATGTTGGAGTTCTTGAACTTGTTACCAAAATACCAAATTTATTATTTTCTCCATGGGCAGGACCATCCATGAGATTTGGGTGAGTAGAAGACCTCCACTAGGATCTGCTCAGAATCAGAAGTGGTGTCTTGTGGCATTTGCTTAACCCTAATTAGCTTTAATATTTACCTGAGTTTAAAGGTCATCAAGGGACAAGGTAGGGGTATCAGCCACTAGATCTTCATTGTTGTCAGGGGTGATAGACTTTGAAGGGGAGTTCATGTGTTGCCTCTTGTATGTAGTATTTCTGCCATGACCTGTATGAGGCCAGTCCAGGAAGCAGGAATATCACATCTGTTCCAGGCCCTTACTTGTTTAGACTGTGTCTTTCAGACCTAACTTTTTCATCTGAGGTGTTCTACAGTCTACATGCAGATGACCTGAAATTGGATAAACTGATTACATGTGTTACAGACAAGACATGTCTGCAAAAGTGCTTTGACTATTTGGGCACAGGAGAATAATATGCTGATAAATACATCAAAAACTAAGCATATCAGATTTGGGAGACATTATCCGAAAGGTGAGTACTTAATACAGCACATAGTGACTGAAATTGTAGACACATTTAAGGACCTGGGTATATGGATAGATCCAGCTTTGAGTTTTTATTCATATCAATCAATTGGTTAATGACAGTTATAGAACTATAAGTTGTAAAAAAAGATTTATAAAGTCTAGGAAATCAAAAATGATGAAGTTGTTGTTTATTAGTTACATAAGACCCAAACTTGAGTATGGAATAACAGGGTCTATATCATATGAGCGAATTGCACAAATTGCGAATGCTCATAATATTGAACGTACCGGACCTCAAAGTGCTTTTTCTGAGATCACAGTACAGTGAAGAATGGGATATTTGCCCTTTCCTCACTGTAGTGCAATCTCGGAGTTGAAATATATATTTAGCAGGGGGTGTGGGGGGCACAGCCCCCCACAATAGAAAGTTCGAGGTCCAGTACGTTCGATATTATGAGCATTCGCAATTTGTGTGATTCGCTCATATGATATAGACCCATAATTTAAGAAGACAAACATGAGTAAGCTGGAAAGAGCACAGCAGAAATATACCAGGGGCATCCATGTATGTGAAAATTTAAGTTATGAAAGACTAAAATATTTGAACTTGTACAGTGTCACTTATTGATATCTAAGAGGAGATCTTATTCAGGTATACAGGGCATTTAGAGACAATATCTCTGGGAATGTCTGGGATTAAGGTGCAGTCCTCTGCACGTACGGCAAGGTGCAAGGCTGAAAACAAAGCATAACTCTAGAAGAATTAGCCAGCACCAAGTAGTGGAACACAAAATTATTTATTATTAAAATGTGGCAGCACCAAAAAAGAATGTGCAGATCACAAAACTCAGACTGGTTTCAGCAGTGTTACTGCCTTGTTCAGTGATAATACATTGAAAGCATGTAATATTTAAGCATATCACACTCAAAAATCACTTCCTATTGGTCCATCAAAATTTATCATTAACACCTGGTTGAAAAAGCCCTCCCAGTCTAATAATCCAGCTTTTTTCTTTTTGGTTGAGTAAAGTATGCCAGCCTATTTTGTCATTTCTGTCATCCATAATTCGATCAATAACCAAAAATTTAAAGTTGCCAGTTTTGTGAATAACGGAATGATTACAAAGAGCATAACACTGCTGAAACTGGTCTGAGCTTTGTGCTCTGCACATTATTTTTTGGTGCTGCCACATTTTAATAATAAACAATTTTTAATAATAAATAATTTTGTGTTCCACTACTTGATGCTGGCTAATTCTTTTGGAGTTTTGCAATGTTTGGGATTATCAAAAAGTACTAGAGAATCATCAGACAGACTATGTAGAAGATTCAATAGGAATGAGAAGTGTACAAATTGGTTCTCTGAGACAGCAGCTGATGCATGGAACAGACTGCCAAAATTAATAAAGCAAGTACTAGTTTAGATATTTTTAAGAACAGCCTGGACACTTATTATGGGAACAAGTGTTTTAGTATATTGGCAGGCTACAAGGGCATTAATGCCTGTGCTTGAAATATTTGTATGTATGTATGCATGTATCACACACCCGACAGGTGGGAATCATCATGCACCAGTCTTCAAGTTCCTCTACCAGGAAAAGTGGTGATAGCAAGGCTGGTACAGGAGCAAATGAACCCAGAAGGGCCATAAACTGAATCACCTTTGGCACAGCTTGAAGAATTGATGCTTGCCTATATGACATTGTTACCTGCAATAGCCCTACAGCTTAGGCAAGAGCAGCACTGATTCTGAGCAGAGGGTTACTGGCTGAAACTTTAACATTGATGCTGAAAAACTTTCTTCCTGAGGTTGATGCTGTCCTGCTGACCCCAAAGCCTAAGGTCAAGGTAGGTCATTAACACTTCAGATGAGGTCAAATACACCACAACAGAGCAATGAAATACCAAGCTCAGGAGCAAAAAACTTAGCCTTAAGCCTGAAGAGACTGAGGTTGTCAGCAAATAGTTAAAATCTAGTGCCAAGAGGGACTGACCACAAGGAGTTTCACATAGGGCTGCTGATGCCGTAGCCTGGGTTGACAACAGGGCCATCAAAGTCAAGAGCTTCATCTCTGAGTTGGGAGAGCAAGACCTGGGACATGTGCTGGCCTGAGAAGATGGCCTGCCACATCTTACTGTAATCCACAAGGGAAGAGTTGGGACTACGGAGTCCAGCAGATCAAGAAGAGTGCGGTCTGGGAGTTCTGGATTCTGCTTCATTCCTCTATTAACCTAAACTCTCTAAATGGGCTGGCTGTGGAGTGAAAGGCTGGAGGGTTATAGTCTACTGAAATACAATAGGTGCCATTTTGCACCCCAAAAGTGTAGAATCAGAAATAATAACATTGTCATCTTTCTGTGTGTGTTACAAATATAACAGTGCTGCATTTTAACTATTCTAAAAGACTCCTATTCTAAGTTTTTTTTTTTTTTTTGGAAGATGATCTAAAAGTGAAGGAAGAAGCCCTCAGGTCTAACTCTAAGGTAGACCTGAACTTTTCCAGTTCCAACCTGTTCCAAATCTCTTCTCATTTTTCTACATTTCCTATCATATTGTTTCTTATTATTATTCTCCACCCATGTGTACTGTGTGTTGTGAAACATCTCATATTCATCATACAATAAATCATGTGTAGTGGTATCATCCAATTGTTCTAACTCAGACATAAGACTACAAATTTTCTGTCATTGCACGCTACTATAAACTTCATAAAAGAAAAAACAAAGTTGTCAAACATTTTCATACATTCACTCATGTTAGTCTCGTTCATATCAATTCCAATAGGTTGCTTAAAAAAATCTTAGCCCCATTGGTACAATTCCTAAATCAAGACATTTTTTCAAATAAATATTATCTGATTGTATACTTTTTATCAACTTCAATTTTTTACCAAACTCGTATATAAAGTCCTTCAATGTTTTGTTATCATACTGACTATTGTCATTATAGTCATTCTGTCCATTAGCATTCGCTTCACCATTAAAATCCATATTAAAACCAAAAAATTGATTTAGCTCGTAACGTTTCTTTTGCCCTTCATTACTATTCCCTAGAGGAGCATGTACAGTACCTGTTGAAGAGGTATGTCCCACCATGGCATAAGTCCTTTTGGGAGCAACCCGTTTAGGTTTGGCACCTGAAATGTTAAAGTCGCCCTCCGATCCGCAAGTGTCTCTTCTCACACCATGACTCACACCATCGTTCTCCATATTCGTGGATCTATTGGTGGCTCGGCTATTCAAAACAATGCCTTCCGCTTGTCCGTTAAGGATAAGGTAAAGGAGGGTGAGGGTGCATCTAAGTATGAGAGAGCTTGCATATTTCAACATGGACCTTATGTACAAGACTTAAGAAAAATAATAGAATCAAATTGGAACATTTTGAAAACTGAACATAATGTATATAAAATGATGGGAGAACAACCCTTGTTTGTTTCCAAAAATGGTAGAAACTTAAAAAGTGAATTGGAAAGGAAAATAGTACAAAAGGAAGACATGGTTAAGAAGGCAGGCACCAGTAAATGTGAGCAATGTAATCAGTGTAGTCAGATAATACAGGTGCCCACTCTTATGTTGGAAGACACGAATAGAACGGAGGTTATATTTCGGAAAGGAAATTGTTGTACCACACATGTAGTATATTTGGCTAAGTGTACAAAATGTCCGTGTTATTATGTGGGCAAGACAGACAGATGCCTAAGGAATAGGATATATGATCATGGATATTGTATCAGGAAAAAAGACACAGAAAATGCTTTGTGGAGGCATCTGAATGTCAGTAGGAGTTGTGACACTTTTAAATTTGGCATATTGGAGTGTGTTAAAATGAACCCTAGGGGGGGTAATATAAGTAAGTGTTTGGATGAGAGGGAAACCAGATGGCAGATTAAGTTAAATGCTTTGGTATACCCAGGGATCAAGGACAGCATATCCATTAAACCCATATTAGAAAATAATAATTAAAGTGGGGGAAAATGATTTTTTCACCTCTTTGTTCTGCTTTTTTTAAAGTGTCACTTTTGGATGTTTGTTTTCTTCTATTTTTATAAACATTTTAACCATAGATGACAGTTTAGTTATACAGTAGACATGTATGGGGATGTATTTGTTTAGAAACATAGTAGACATATGGCACACATATGTTTATAAGAAGTAGCGGTAGGACAGGATTGTGGAGTTACAGTACAAGTAAATTTTAGTTCAAGTAAGTATAGGATGGAATTGATTTTTAATAAATAAAGGGCAATTGCTATGTTAAAACTATGAATGCACTGAGCACTTTAAATACGGAATTGAAATACCGGACAGTAATGGATAGATGAAGGGGATTGGTTGCTAATTTGTTTTTAAACCTGTCATGGGAAAAATGGAGTGTTCTGATAAAGTCTATATATTGATAGATGAAAGCGCTTAACCTATGTTTTGTGTACAAGTTTTAATAAATTAGTACTTTGTTTTTGAATACACATGGAGACTCAAGTGCATTCTTGTCGCTCAGGGCAGTGAACAGAGCTTGGACTTTCATTTATAACCTTCATTTGTTGACTGTTCCTGTTTGGTGTGGAATTTCTACACTTGTTATGTCCTCGTCAGCACAGCAGAAACAGAGTGTTTGACTAAGCATTAGAAACACAGGGCTGTTATACCCAGCTGATGTCCATTATCATTAGGGTCACTGCAAAAATATCCCAAACAACAAACTAAAACAATGAGTGAGAAGGTGACCCTAATGATAATGGGGTTTGGCTTTATCGGCCTGAAATTGTCCAGTAAAACAACGAAACAAGTCATGAGCATTCAGAATCGCCAATAAGTTGAAACACCTGATGTTCATAAGGATCATTTGCATATATCCCATGTGCCTCTGATGCAATAGGTTTGGGAGGTCACTCAGTGGAAGTTCTAGCTTTGCTGGGGTTTTCATTTTGGCTTTACTCATTGTTTTTTTCAGTGACCTTCTCACTCATTGTTTTAGTTTGCTGTTTGGGATATTTTTACAGTGACCCTAATGATAATGGACATCAGCTAGATATAACAGCCCTGTGTTTCTAATGCTTAGTCAAACACTTTGCTTGTGCTGTGCTGATGAGGTCATAACAAGGCTGACATATTCACAGCTAGTGGGGTTTGGCTTTATTGGCCTGAAGTTGTCCAGTAAAATGATGAAACAAGTCATGGGCATTCAGAATTGCCAATGAGCTGAAACACCTGATGTTCCAAGGATCATTTGCATATATCTCATGTGCCTCTCTTTTCATTTTGGCTTTACTGACCTGAAAGGGTAGGAATTGAAAGAATCTGATTCTGTGCCGAAAAAAACTTTCTCATCGTTCTATCCACATCAGCTTCAGTCAGACTTCTGGAGGAATGTGATAATGAGGCTACAGAGGGGGACTTAGAATGCCGGAGAGACTCTAAATATTGTGATGGGACCCAAGAGGGTACTGGCTCTACGGAAGGCAAATATCTGGTCCTTGTGAAAGGCTTTGGCTCTGATAATGCAGGATCTGTGGAAGCTGATTTGGTGTCTAATGCTGGCTTTGGTGAAAGAGCAGTTGGATCAGACTTTTTGTATTTCTTTCTTGCGGGCTCCACCATCAGATCTGAGGAAGGGGTGGAGGATCATGATGGATCCGAAGGCTTTTTAGATTGTTCCTTTGTCATAGGCTTGGAGGGTTGAGCCCCATACAAAGCCTGTGCAAAAGTAGAAGGAAGCAAGCCTTTTAGAATAAGCTTGTTTTTGCGATCTACAATGGTCTGTGGATTAGAAGATTTACAGATGTAACAATCTTTCTGAAGGTACTCAGGGCCTACACAATAACCGCACAAGGCATGTACATCAGAAAGAGGCAACTTATAACTGCACTTCTGGCACTTTTTAAAACCATATGGTTTTTCAAACATTTTAACAAAAAAAAAAAAGAAGTTATGTACTCACCATAACGTTCCATGTTTGTTGTCCCTCTCGCCGGTCATTCTTACAATGATGGGTTCAGAGCCAATCCTCAGCTCTGACTCGGACGAATACTTAGCTGAAAGTCTCAAACCTGGCTCGTGGCAAGAAGGTATCCCACAATGCAGTGGTGTATTTCCCCAGATCTTGTTTGCTGCTACTACTGAATGATATATACACTATATACATATCTACAAATATATACATATATACAGATATCCAAGTCCATACTATACATACTGGAAGGAGAAACAAGTTGAGACAAAGAACTCCTGAAAGTAGTAAAAAAATCTACCAGGTCCACAAGGAGTCTTTGGCAGGGGGAAGGAGGGAAGGTTCATAAGAATGAATGCCGAGATGGACAACAAACATGGAACGTTACGGTGAGTACATAACTTCTTTATGTTATGTTGCCCTATCCCGCCTTCATTTTTACAATGATGGGACAGCGTCCCTAGCACCTTTACCTTGGGTGGCTCAAGGGAGTACACCTTTACACCGTGGAACCAAAGGATGCTCTGTCCATGGAGGCCAAATCCACTTTGTAACGAGTGATAAAAGTATGTGGAGTAGTCCAAGTAGCTGCTGCACAAATATTATCCATGAGAATTCTGGCTTGAAAAGCAGATGAAGTAGCCATTGCTCCAGTGGA
Organism: Protopterus annectens; assembly: GCF_019279795.1. NCBI lineage: Eukaryota > Metazoa > Chordata > Ceratodontiformes > Protopteridae > Protopterus > Protopterus annectens. Next base: position 666,448,570 of record NC_056727.1, on the reverse strand, counting down.
ATGAGCCTTCACTTTGAAAGGTAAATCTTTGTGATTTGAGTTATAGATGAATGTAATACAATTAGAAAGCCAATTGGAAAGAGTAGTTTTTGACACTGAACTTCCTTTTTTTGCATCAGAGAAGGATACAAATAATTGGTCAGATTTTCTGAAGTCTTTGGTCCTATGCAAGTAGAATCTGAGTTGTCTATGAGCATCCAATTGATGTAATTTGTACTCTGCCTTGTTGCTATAATTAGGAAAGAACACTGGAAGTTCTACAGAGTGGTTTATGTTGTTTGGAGAACAGACTTTAGATAGAAAGGATGGGTTTGTACACAAGGATACCCTATTCTTATGAAAAATCAAATATGGCGGTTTAATAGAAACAGCTTGCAACTCTGACACTCTTCTAACAGTGGTTATAGCCACTAGAAACAAGGTCTTCCAAGAAAGGAACTTGAGGTCTGTAGATGAAGAGGGCTCAAAAGGTGGTAATGTGAGATGAGACGGAATAAAATTTAGATCCCATGGAGAAAGGGGTTCCTTAAAGGGAGGTCTTAATAAGGAGACACCTTTTAAGAAGGCTCTACACAACCTCTGTGACATTAAGTTGGAAGTAGAATCACCAATGTGAAAATTTGAAATTGCAGTGAGTTGAACCCTGATGGTTGCTGCAGCTGAGCCTTGTTGAAACAGTTCCACCAAAAATACCAAAACAGAATGAATAAGTGCTGAAAAGGGATCAATGTTCCTGTCTTGAGCCCAAAAGGAAAACCTCTTCCATTTACTAGAATACAACTTTCTAGTGGAAGCTTTATACGAGGACATTAAGATATATTTAACTGTAGGAGTGAAATTGTGAAGCCTGACTAAACTGGGAAGTGAAGCAGCCAAGCTGTCAATTTTAGGGTGTGGAGAGAAGGATGAAGCTCCCCTAACATATGAGTCAGCAAATCTGGCACTGGGTCCAGAATCCATGGCTTCTCCTGAAGATAAGGCCAAAGGAAGGGGAACAAACTTGGTGAGGCCAATAAGGGGCAATGAGAATTATCCTGCTTCCCGAGCATTGTGCTTTCTGAATTACTCTGGGTATGAGAGGAACTGGAGGAAATGCATATAGAAGTCCCGAGGGCCAATCGTGAGCAAGTGCATCTCTTGGTGTCTCACCTGGAGTGGGGATTAGGGTAAACTAGTTGCTGCACTTGGCATTCATGGGAGTGGCAAAGAGATCACAGCAAGGCTGTCCCCATGTTCGGAAAATCATTTCCGCTACATCGTGCTTGAGAGACCACTCGTGAGGCATTAGGATTGCTCAGCTCAGCTTGTCTGCTATCACGTTGGAGTTCCCCAGAATGTGTGTTGCAATTAGAAAGCGCTGGGAAAAAATTGCCCATTGCCATACTCTTAGGGCTTCTCGACAAATTGGGTAAGATCTAGTTCCCCCCTGCTTGTTTATGTACCAAACCACAGACATATTGTCCGACTGTATAGCAATTGTCCCTACAGGGAGAGAGTCTTGAAGTGCTTGCAACACAAGAAGCACTGCTCTCATCTCTAGAACATTTATATGCAAGTGAGCTTCATGTCCTTGCCATGTACCTTGGACTGTTCTTCCCAGATAATGCCCCACCCTATCTGGGAAGCGTCCGTGGTCACTGTAGCTATTGGTTGATGTGGAACAAAGGGTCTTCCTATTGTCACATGAGTGGAGTATATCCACCATCTTAAGTCGTTCTTGCAAGATTCTGTTATTCTGATCAGGTGAGACATCGGAAGGTCTTGAACTGACCATTGCATGTGCATTCTGGCAAGAGGGACCAGTGTAATCGTGGAAGCCATTGTTCCTAGTAATCTTAGAATTATCTTTGCTTTCACTTTGGTCTTGGAAGGAGGTGAAGTATCTGCTGTCTGAGTGCTATAACTCTTTCTGTTGGAAGATGTGCTACCATGGAGGAAGTGTCCAGATCTGCACCTATGAATGTAATATGTTGACAGGGCAACAAGGCAGACTTTTGAAAGTTTGCTGTAATGCCCAGCTAATTGCAGATGTCCAAAGTTAGGTCCCTGGCTTGTAGGAGTAGATGCTTGGTGGTGGCAGATAGGAGCCAGTCTAGATAGGGAAACACACAGAATCCTAGACGTCTCAGGTGAGCCGTGACTACTGCCATACATTTGGTGAACACTCTGAGGGCTGTAGTGAGACCAAAGGGCAGAGCTCTGAACTGGTAATGGCTGGCTCCCAGCCAGAAGCGTAAGTACCTTCTTGTTGCCCTGTCCATTTTTATGTGGTAGGCATCTTGAAGGTCTATCAAGCACATCTAATAGGCTTTCCCTAAAAAGGGGAGTATAGACTGCAGTGTCACCATTCGGAACTTTGACTTCTTAACAGATCCGTTTAACTTGCTTAGGTCTAATATGGGCCTCCAGTCCCCTGTTCTTTTTTGGCACAAAAAGAATCTTGAGTAAGTTCCAAATCCTATTTGGTGTGGGGGGACTTCTTGGATGACTCTTTTGTGGAGCAACTTTTGAATCTCTATTGTTGCTTGTTCCCTTAGATTGAGTGGAACATCTGGGATTGTTTTGGTCTGTGGAACAGGGTTGGAAAAAGGAATGGAGTATCCTCTGGATATTATATTTAGTACCCATTTGTCATCTGTGATATTTTGCCAGGCTTCTGGGTACATTGATAAACGTCAACCTGACTGCCTCCAGAGTAGAGCAGTCAGGCCTCCTTTCAGGAGCACTGATAAGGGCGTCCGCGAAAGGAATCACAGTCACCCTGGTTCTGCCTCTGGGGTGGCATCTACCATTATTACCTCCCCCTCTGCCCCTGGGAAGGTATCATCCCATGCATCCTAGAAAAAATCTCTGGGATATTTTGAACCACATCTTTCTGCTCTTCTGGCCTTTAGGATAAGGTCTTGAAGGTACAGAAAAATATACTCCAATGGCAGAGAGAGTTTTTCCTTCCTGCTCACACCTGGTTAGAGTGTCTTTTACTTTGGGTCCAAAGTGTGAGGAACCATCAAAAGGGGAGTTAGTAAAGGTAGACTTAAAGGGCTCTGCAAAATTGCACAAGTGCATCCTGGAGTGTCTCCTAAGGGAAACTCCGGAACCTGCTGTCCTGCTAGCTCCATCTGCTGTGTAGGATATGAGCCTCATGAAGGAGTTGACAATGGAATTTAAGGTGGACAGCTGGGAGGAGACCTTCTCATTCACCCCCGCAGCTAATGACCCTTGTAGAGTATCTCCTAGCTCTTTCAGGAGATATCTTTGTAGCCTTGTAAAGTGGGATAAGTAGTTTAGCGATTGTAGTGAGAAAGTCACTGACAAAAAGACATGCTTCCCATATCTGTCCATCATTTGAGAGTCTTTATTCGGAGGATGACCAGATGAGGAAGTCTCTGCAAGTTCCTTCTTGGTGGCTGCTGCCACCACCATAGCATCTAGGGTACCCCCTTGGTTAGAAAATCCTTGCCCAAAGGAGCTGACAAAAATTAGTTTGGCCTCCGAGGGACCAGTTCCGTAGTGTCAGGTGACTCCCGTACCTTTCGACTAGCCAGGTCCATTAGCTCATCGAAAGGCGGAGACACCCAGGAGGCTGAAGGTTGAGATCCCAAACTGACACCTCATCAGAAGGGGTGGTGGCCTGCCAGCCACCCTCTTTGCTTGAGGATCTCTAGAATATCTGCAAATGAGATATCATCAGAGGATAATCGTGGGGACCCTTCCAACTCATCAAGGTCAGTGTCTAATGTGAAGGACTCATCTGGGAAGTCAACATGCTTCCTCCTGCAGGTTATCTTCCAAGGTGGCTCCTCAGAAGAATATTTTGGGGAGGCCTCGGAAGAGAGGGGTTCACCCATTGGAGGATCCTGAGGCTCTGGCCCTCTGCTGTCCTGTGGAATGGGTGGTGCTGAGACAGTAGCTGATGCCTTAGGGGGACGAGTACTGGTATCCTTCTGTGGTGCTGAATGGGTAGACAACACACTCCTCATTAGCTCAAAGGCATATCCCGCCGGCTCTGAAGACTCCCTCAGCTCTGAGGAGACAGAGGAATGCACCGGAACCAATGAGATTGGACCTGAGGCTGATGTGGGAGCCAAGCTAACCCGGACCGATTCTCCGAGGGATAAACTCGGCACCGAAGAAGATTGGGGCCGAGAATCCCTCCCCCTAGGCCGACAAGGGAACCCCGGCTCCAAGACTCCCAGGATTGCACCGAGAGAGTCGGAGCAGATGTCGGCTCAGTGAACACCGAAGGGGGTCTCGGAACCAATGGGTCCACAGTAAGTGGTATCAGGCACCCCAGCTCTGAAGGACCAGCTTGGCTCAGAGGAGGAACAACAGTGGGTACAGTAGGCTCCGAGACCAAATGGGTGGGAGCTGAGAATAATTTAGTCAGCGCCGGCGACTTCAGGAGTCTGCGCACCACTCGTTCCACATCATCATCTGATAAACTCCTGGTGGACCTGGAAGATAGGGATGGAGAGGGAGAACTATGAAGGACTGGAGATCTCAAAGTCAGAGAAACCGGTGAAATATTCATGGACCGGCTCCATTAAGCTTTCTGTTAAGCTTTCACCAGTGATGAGAATCAAACCTTGCACCTTGTGCGTGAAAGGCTTATACCTTAACCACTGTATATCTTGCAGCTCTGAAGGTTTTGGAGCCAAAGTACCAGGCCTGTCAACCAAAATGACCTCCGACGGCTCCGAGGACTGTAGAGCAGAGTAAGTAGTGGCCTTTGAAATTTTAGGAAGTTTGACTGGCGGCTCCGACTGAGACGATGTTGCAGGTGAATGTCTTTTCTGAGACTTAGCCTTTTTAGAGGAAGGAGATGAAGAAGAGGAAGAAGAACTATGGATGGCTTCCTCAAAAGAAGGTTTTAAGAGCCCTTTTAGAATTAACTTGGTTCTCCTTTCCTGAAGAACTCTAGTACTAAAAGAATGACAAAAGGTGCAGTCTTCTTGAAAATGAATGGCACCAAGGCAATAAACACATATAACATGTCCATCTGTGATGGACATTTTTTGTGAACACCTCTGACATTTTTTAAAGCCCGAAGGCTTATGTTCTCTCTCTTTTGGGTCTTTGGACATATTTAAGGTAAGACCACAAAGGCGACAGCAACAACAAGAAAAATTTTAGCTAAGACTAATGAAGCTAAAGCTACACCAAAAGTTTATTACAGGACAAACACAAGGAATGACAACCAAGGAAGAAAATAGAACCTCTAACTCAAATGGTTCTATTTTCTTAGACAAGACAATAAACACTACAAGCCCTCTAACTTAAACGGTCTAACTTAAACAGGCAAACAGCTCTCTAACTTAAACGAGCTATAAAGAAACTATCAGACAAACAACCACTACAAGGGATACCAAAAGGGCCTACAAAGTGACGGCAAAAGCCATGCTAAAGGGGAAAAAACTATCACTACCTAACAGAGAACAGCAAGGAGGCACGAGTTAAATAATAATAAGATAAAAACTATATATAAGCAAACATAACAACTTTAGAAAAGGTAATCGAAAACTTTGACACAACTTAGCCACAGCCAAGATGAGCACATCCAACCTCGTAAAGCGGCAAATGAGATCTGGGGAATTATATCACTGCATTATGGGATACCTTCTTGCCACGAGCCAGGTTTGAGACTTTCAGCTAAGTATTCGGCCGTGTTGGAGCCGATCCTCATCACTGTAATAATAAAGGCGAGATAGGACAGCAAAACATCAGATTTTTGGAGAAAATAACATTTTTTTTGATAGAAGGGAAGAAGATACCAACAATGGTATCAGAAAATACACTATCTTTGTAAAAGGGGATAGAAGGGAAGTTTACCAACAATGATAAGAAAAAATTACACTAACGTGTAGGTAGGGAGGAAATATATAAGCTATAAAAAAGGGTAAAAAGATAATAATATAATAAGATAACTTATCTCTAACTTTGAACAATAACATTAAGAGCTCACACTGACCACTTCCAAATGCCAAAGTGGGAAACAAGATCTAAGGTATGTTAGGGGATAGAGTATTATGAGTAAGGGAGGAGCTCTACAGTTTTCTAGTGGCCATGAGCTATGAATAATGGCCGAGTCAGATGCGAGGGTCGGATACGAATCCAATTGTTGAGGAAAGAATGAGAATTGATATCAGTATAACGTTTTTTATGGCTACTGTTACTCTCCTTAAGAATCTGCATCTAAAATCCCACACTCTCCTTATTTCTTGAATTTGTCCCTGCTTCATCATCTACCCTTTGCACTTTGATCTATTGGTTTCTGCTTGTGATATGTATATGAGCCTTAATTCTACAGCTGTAAAATATCCCTTCAAATCAGGTAATCCTAAACCACCTTGTTCTACTGGAAGGCTCAATTTATCTCACTTGACCCTTGCCCTCTTCCACTCCCATATAAAATCTTTCAACTCTTTATTAATTACTGTCTGCAACGTCTCCTCTGGTTGATAAAAATATGCCTTACCAGTATATAAAACTAAAGGGACTAAAAACATTAGTGTTCAAATAATTTCACAAACCCTAAATGACAATTAGTGTCGTTATTTGATATATCCAGTCCAACAGCACGCCTATTAGAATTATCTTGTACAGTACCTTTAATATTGTGACTTGCTGCAACAGAATATGTCCTTTTGGCACTGTGCACTTAGGTTTAGCACCGCAACACTGATACTCTTCCTCCGAATTGTTGTACTGGGAAATATTTGATGCCAGTTCGTTTTCCCTGTTTAAAGTTTACAAATTGACAACAATCCTATTAAAGGCCAGAGTGTCATTCAACTAAGCTTGTTTCTTGCCTTCTCCCTGGCCATTTAGAATATCTTCCTGCAATCTGCTCTCAACTGACGTACATAATAATGTTATAAGGCACCACGTCCCTGCCACATTCCTTTCCGATTGGCTGACCAGCTCTATGACTCTTGTAAGCTTGCCTTTCAAAATTGGATATATTATATATAGGCTTATATTTGCTACCCCATTCCTTCTTAACGTACTTAGTTGCGTCTTCAATCAAGGCCTTAGGATACCCTCTGTCTCTAAATAGTGACCATAGTCCATTTCCTGCAACATTTCATCATAATTAGATGTCATCCGGGCAGCCCTAATACACTGCCCTTTTGTTATGCTTCTCTTTTGACTCATAGGGTGAGAACTAGAAAAGTTCAGGTATGAATTACTAAACGTGTCCTTTCTATATATCCTGGATTTAAAACCATTAGTAGCGTGTGAAATGTATGCATCCAAGTATGGTGAACCAAATCTATCACAATTGCGCGTGAACTTCAAATAGGTACTGGAATCATTCAGACAGCCCACAGAATTACTAGCCTCTTCAATTGTGCCATCCCATAAAATAAATATGTCATCCAAAAATCTTTTATAACATTTAATACTTTTTATATGGATGCTATTGAAGACAAATTGTTTTTCCCAATCTAATAGGACCACATTGGCAAATAAGGGGTGCACGCAGCACCCATTGCTACTCCCCTATTCTGCCTGTAATGTTCCTCCTCAAAATAAATGAAATTATTGTCAAGGACTATAGACATAAACTCAGCAATCAGACTAACTTTCTCTCATTCGTAACCAGCATATGTTCTTATGCTGTTACAAAATCTTTCAAGTTCTTCTTCCTTAAGGATACATGAAAATAGGTCAACCACATCTATGGTTAAAAAATTAATCCTTCCTTCCAAACACTAGGTTTCAAATGACTTACAAAATCCCAGGAATCTTTAATAATGTGTGGGACCTTCTCATAAATATGTTTAAGCCATCTATCGATGACAACTCCAAAAGGAAAAGTTTGGGATTTCATACCTGAAATTATTGGGCGGAAGGGTGGCTCTTAACACCTTCTTGTGTATTTTAGGGATTCCCACAATTGTGGCCAACATTGGATGCTCCACCTTTAAAAAAATTGTACAATTCAGAGGTGAGTCTGTTGTCCAATTTATTAACTAAATTATACACTGTTCTAATAAATGCATTAAAGTATTTAGTTACAAGAAAAAATACTATTTCTTATTCACTTCCAATAATTTCAAACTTTATTTTTTACTGAACTGCTTGCTCTTGTACCTTTTAAGTTTATGTTTCTCTCAGTAAACAATGTCCAGACCTCTTAATTTATTCAAAATTACACCAGCACCTTTCCTCTTTATTCAGCAACAGTGATCTGGCACCTTGGCAGTTTGCCTTCAAGGATCACAGTATAGCAGTTTCAGCTGACTTGTATATTAATGCAAACAGTATAGCAGTTTCAGCTGACTTATATATTAATGCAAACAGTCACTTAACAGAATCCAATAATTCAATTGCATTAATTTAAATCACAATTAATTTATACAAAATTTATCTTATATAGACTTAACTAAATATCTCATATAACTATACAACTACTATATTTGATAGTTTTTGTTATACTACAGGGTATGGCAAACTACAGTTACCCAACCTGTCAACAGAGAACAAGTTTGTACATATAAATGTACCTGCTATTGTGTTACTTCAGAAAATTGAGTATAAGGAAATTTCTATTGCCTTTAGTAAGTTTTTGAAGCAGAATAAGTCATACAATTTAACTAAGAATGAGTGGCTAGCTCTAAAAAGTTTAAAACAGTTAAAAACAGAATTTATATTTAAATGTGCACATAAAGGTGGAAAATTGGTCATTTTGGATAAACAAATGTATTGTGAAATGATAGCCGATACATTGAGATGTGAAGATGAATATAAGTGTTTACATAAGAACCCTGTAATAAGTTATAATGAAGAACTGTTGGCATTATTGTAAAGGGGAGAGCGTCTGGGTTTTCTTGACCATAAGGATGTTAATAAGCTATATGTTAAGAAATCAGTAACCTCTATTACATATGCTTTGCCCAAGGTACATAAAATTTTAAGTAAGCCTCCTGGAAGGCCTATTATTTTAAGGCTGGGTTCCTATTTAAGTAATGTTGGCAGTTTTCTAGATTTCCACTTGAAAAAATACCTATGTAAGGTTTCTGCACATATTTCAAACACACAAGATTTATTGAATGAGTTAGCTAAGATTAAATGGCAAGGTGACTATTACTGGATCACTGTCGATGCTAAATCTTTATATACCAACATAAAATTGAGATGGGGTTTGGAGGCCATCATGGATATGTTAGGTGATGGCCCTAGAACAGCTTTTTTGATTAGTCTATTGGAATTTAATTTAACCCACAACTATTTTTCCTTTGAAAACAATTTTTTATTGCAGTTGAAGGATACAGCAATGGGGGCCTCTTTTGCACCCTCATATGCTATAATATATATGGGATTTTTTGAGAAGAAGTTTATATATCCTACTACCTTTTATAAGGATAAGGTTTTGCTTTATAAGCGATTTATTGATTACCTCATATTTATTTGTAAGGGTGATATTTGTGATTTTTTTTATTTTTTTGAGACCCTAAACTGCAATGAGCATGGTTTGGCTTTCTCTTATGAGTTTAGTAGGGAAGCCATTAATTTTTTGGATGTAACATTGTATGGGGATGATGAAGCTATAGGCTTTAGACCATAAAGGAAGCAAGCCTCAGTTAATATGTTTCTACATGCAACTATCATGTACCCAGAGCACTTATTGAACTCTCTACCCTATGGTGAATGTAAAATATTTTTTTATCACACTTGTAATAAAAATCAGAAATTGGTGGAATTGGATAATGTGGAGAGGATATTAAAAGAGAGGGGTTATGATGAGGAAAGATTATTGAGATGTAAGCATGCAGTGCTTGGGGGTGTTATGCGAAAACCAAAAGTAATGTTAGTTAGGGAAAATAATAATGATTTTGGGGAGAGAAGTCCCCCTAGCAACATGGATGTGAGTAGAAAGCTGTATTATGTTACAAAATATTCTCCTTTTTCTGATGTGTTAGTAAATATTGTGAAAAGATTTTTGGCACATTATCTCTGAGGATGAATATATAGGTCATCTGTTCCCCAGACATGTCACATTTTCGTTTAGGAAAGGTAAAAACTTGAAGGAATTTTTGAATTATAATTTCGTTGTGGGACCCAATATGAATTTACCTATGGGTACCTTCCCTTGTGGTCATTGCAGTATATGTAACAGAGTAAAGAATTTGTCAGGATTTTTGATTAATGGGAAGTTATTTAACTCCAGATATTATTTTAACTGCAGATCAACAGGGGTGGTGTACATTTTGGGATGCTTGTGCTCTCATACTAGGTGGTATATAGGACAAACCAAACGTATGGTTAGAATTCAGATTCTTGAACATCTTAGAGACATAAGAAAGAATAATGAATTAAGTTCTATAGCCAACCATTTTCATGAAATGCATGGGGGTTTAGATGGTAGTTTGATTTTTTTGTGTACTTGCAAACCCTTTCTACCCAGAGGGGGCAATTATGTTGGTAAATTATTGGAGTTGGAAACTAGAATGACACTTAAATTTCAAACTTTAAGGCCCCATGGTTTAAAATCAAGAAGTAGGAATCTGACGTGTTTAAATAGAAGCAGGATATTCAATGTTAAGCATTTATGCTATGCTTACATGTATTTATGTATTTTTATGAATCATATATGGACAATCTGTGCTGATGTTTGTATATTTATATGTTTATAGTAGTATTTGTACATTTATATGAGATATTTAGTTAAGTCTATATAAGATAAATTTTGTATAAATGAATTGTGATTTAAATTAATATAATTAAATTACTGGATCCTGTTAAGTGGCTGTTTGTAATAATATATAAGTTAGCTAAAATTGCTATACTGTGATCCTTGAAGATGAACTGCCGAGGTGCCAGATCACTGTTGCTGAATAAAGAAGAAAGGTGCTGGTGTCATTTTGTGCTTGTTTGATTTGTATTTTTCTGTTTGTGTGCTCTTAGTTTATTCCCTTCACCTTTGTTACCATGAAAACATAAGATCAAAATGTGCAGCTACCCTCAGCTACAGATTTCTCAAATGGCATTGAACATTTATTTGCTTAAAGAAAAAAATGTACTCACCATAACATTCCATTTGTGTTGTCCATTTTCATTCTTTCCCAATTGTTGGGTTCATATATGACCCTTGGATCTGACTCGACCAGTTTTTCCAGCTCTTGAGACACTGAGACTCTCAAGCTCCTCACTTACCCATAATACCTTAGTCACCTAACATACCTCAGATCTTGTTTGCTTCCCCTTAAACCTGCATAGCAAGAAGAAATGATAAAGCAACAGAATCTGGAACTCAAACAAAGGAACAGTAGTTCCTCCAGCATCTTTCAATCTTTTCAAAAATCCAAAAGGTGGGGGTTGGAGGGAGGGAAGTTGAGGAAGACTGAAAATGGACAACACAGATGGAATGTTATGGTGAGTACATAACTCTTTTTAACTGAAGTCATTTTCATTCATTCCTCAACTGCTGGGACTGATTCCCAGCAACCTAAATCACAGGATGACTCTAAGGAAGGATATTCTTGAGTACTGCTGATCCAAAAGCTGCTCTTCTCCTAGAGGCCATATCTAATTTGTAATAAACAATAAACGTATGATGATTAGCTCAAGCTGCAGTTGCACAAATTTCATCCAATGAAGAACTAGAAAAAAAGGCTGAAGAAGTTGCCATGGACCTGTTGGAATTTGTTTTTGGTAGTTTTGGTAAAGACAAGCTCAATATTTTGTAAATTAAGGTAATACTATCAGTTAAGCATTTGGCTAAAGTCATTTTAGCAACTGGTTTGCCTAGTTTTGATTCTGAAAAGGAGACAAATAATTATTCTGATTTCCTGAAAGTTTTGGTTCTATGCAGATAAAATGGCAATTGTCTGTGAAAATTCAAAAGGTAGAACATATACTCTCCTTTATTTAAGAAATTTGGAAAGAAGACTGGAAAGTTGATAGTTTGATTAATATTAGATTCTGACACCGCCTTAGGAGGAAAGGAAAGATTGGTCCATAAGGATACTCTATCATTATGAAAAATCAAATATGGGAGATTTTGATGACAGGTCCTATAATCCTGATACTCTTCTGGCAGAGGTAATGGACACTAAAAAAGGCAGTTTTCCAGGTCAAGAATTTTAGATCACACTTAGCTGATGGTTCAAATGGAGTTGTGTTACAGTTTTCAAAATATTGCTCAAATCCCAAGGACAAGTGGGCTCTTTTAATGGGGTTCTAAGTAGGAATGTTCCCTTTAAAAAAGTTTTACAAAATTTGGAAGATGCTAAAGATGAGTTATTTACTCCTACATGAAAATTGGAAATAATAGCTAGTCTTACTTTTACAGTAGAAGAGCTAGCACCTTCATTAAAAATGGTAGCTAAAAATCCAAGAATCGTAAGAACTGGTGCTGAAAAGTTATCCAGATCCTTTTGCTGTGCCGAAATGACAAATCTTTTCCATTTACTTTTATAAAGTTTCCTAGTGGAAGCATTGTGGGATGATAAAATAATGTGATGGACAAGGGAGGAGAGGCTGGGCTGTCCAATGGAATTGGAGAAACCATGTGGTCAATTTTAAGACTAAAATGTCCGGATGGATCATGTCTGTTGGGTGAGACAGTAGGTCTGAAAGTGGATCCAGAATCCATGGCAGACAAAGGAGATGAGGCCAAAGAAAGGCAAATCAAATTTGATGAGTCCAATAAGGGGCAATGAGGATAACTATGCTCTTCAATCAAGATGCTTTATGAAGACATTTGAGGATTAGAGTTAATGGGAGTAGGCGTAAAGGAGGCTGGGGAGAGCTGTCATGAAGTACAGCATCCCTCAGTGACTCCCCCAGTGGGGGATCAGTGCAAAGAACTTGCTGGACTTATTGATGAGGGGAGATACAAATAGATTGCAGCATGGCTGTCCCCATTGATGGAAAATCCTTTCTGCAATCTTCATGTTGAGGGACCACTTGTGATGCATTAGAATGGACCAGCTTAACTTGTCTGCAATTATGCTGGATTTCCCCAGAATGTGCATTGCTATGAGAAATCAGATGGATGAGATCATCCATTGCCACAATCTCATAGCTTCTTGACAAAGGGAGTGAGATTTGGTTCTCCTTCTTTGTTGATATACCAGACCACTGACATATTGTCCATCTGGACTGCAATAGTCCCAGTGGAGAGAGTGTCTTGAAAGGCCTGCAATGCTAGAAGGCCAGGTCTCATTTCCAGTACATTGAAATTCACATTGGCCTCTTCGGGGAACCATGTGCCTTGGACTGTCTTTCCCAAGAAATGCCCCCCACCTGATCTGGGAGGCATCCATGGTCACTATGGCCTTGGGTTGGGGAGAACAAAGGGGCAATCTTCTTATACTTGATCCGATTGTATCCACCAAAGGAGATCATTTTTGTAAGCCTGTGTTATTTTGATATGACTGAATAATGGCTGATGGAGAATGGACCATTGAGTTGCTAGCGTCCAATGAAGTATCCTCATATGGTCCTTTGCCAACAGTACCAGAATGATTGGTACTGACATGGATCCCAAAGCTTGGAGAATCAATTGAGCTGAAAGAGATGACTTCTGAATGATCTTCCTGACCTGGAATCACATAGTTTGAACTCTTGGCAGAGAAAGACAGGCTGTTTAAGTAACTGTCTTGAGCAAGCCTCCAATGAATTCCAATATCTGTGTTGATTTGATTTGAGATTTGTTGTGATTGATTGTAATCCCAAGGTGAGAGTATAACTGGAGTATGTATTCTTGAGCTAGAATCAGATGATGCCTGATTGGAGTGGTTATGAGACAGTCTTCCAAATATGGAAGCACCCAGAATCCCTGCAGTCTCAAGTGAGCTGCTACTACTAACACACACTCTTGGTAAACACCCTGAAGGCTGCAGTGAAACCAAATGGCATAGCTCTGAATTGGAAATGACTGGCTTCCAGATGGAAGCATAGATATCTCCTGGATCATCTGTTCATATTGATAGTACGCATCCTGAAGATCTATCGAGCACATCCAGTCATCCTTGTGCAGAAAAGGCAGAATGGACTGAACCATGACCATCCAGAACTTTGTGTACTGAGCCAACTGATTTAGATTGCTGAATTCCAAAATTAGTCTCCCTGTCTTCATTGGCACTAAAAAGAACCTTAAATAGGTTCCAGATTCTCTGTGGTCTAGGGGGACTTCTTGGATGACTCTTTTTTCTAGCAGTTTGTTTATTTCTAGTGCTGCTGATTTCCTCTGAATGGGTGGAACATCTGGGATTTTGTTTACTACCAGCAGGGGTGGATGGGAATATGGTATTATAGAAACTCTGGATATTATCATCACACCCATGAATCTTTTGTAATTTCTAGCCAGGCTCTCTGGTGCAGGGATAAATGACCCGACTGCCTCCTGAGATGGACAATTGGGTCTCCTTTCAGGAACACTGATAGGATCTGTCAGAGAAGGCATCTCTAGATCCCTGGTTATGCGGACCACTAGAGTCCCCCCCCCCCCCGGCGGAACGGTTTCTACATGGATCTTGGAAGGGACCCTGGGATTTTTTGAACCACATTTTCTGTCCACCTCATTGATTACTAGAGAAGGTCCGTTGAGGGGGTTGAAAAATGTATGCCCACAGCAAACAGAGTTTTTCTTTCCTTTTCACACCTAGAGAGTGAGTCTTTTACTTTGGGACCTAATAAGGAACTTCCATCAAAAGGAGCACTGACAAAGGAATATTGAAGGGTTCCACAAAAATGCACAAGTGCATTCAGGCATGTCTCCTAACGGAAATTCCTGAACCTGCCACCTGTGAGGTACCTTCAGCTGTGTAGGAGATAAGTCTCATGGAAGAGACTGAAATGGACTAAAGGGTAGCCAACTGCAAGGCAATATTGATTTCTTCCTCGGAGGATATGGTCCTACAGAGGGATTTGGAAAGTTCTTTAATCAAATCCCTCTGGAGTCTTATGAAGTATGCCAAATAATTCAGTGACCAAAGGTAAAGGTCGCTGAGGCATAGACTCACTTCCCAAATCTGTCCATACCCTATACTCCCTTGCAGGGGGAGGACAGTGGAACTTTGCTCTGCCAGTTCCTTCTTCATGGCTGCTGCTATGACCATGGTATCAGCTGGTACTCCTTTGCTCTAATATGATCTGCCCTTTGGTGGTGCCAGGATCCTATCTGGTCTCTTAGGGATAAGCTCTACGGTATCGTGCTCCTTCCAGGTGCATTGAGTGACCAAATCAACAAACTCATCAGTGGGTGGAATCACCCAGGAGGTAGACAGGTCACCTCCAAAAGCCTCCTGGAATACTCCTCTTGGGAAGAGTTGTCAGGGAGACCAACCACCCCTTTACTTTAGGAGTTCTAGGATGTCTCCAAATGAGACATCATCAAGTGGTGATCCTGGGGACCCTTCCCCCTCATCAAAGTCAGTATTTTCTGTGACAGACACTTGTGGAGAGTACACGTGCCTCCTTTTACATTTTCTCTTCCCAGAAACTTCTTCAGTGGGATGCTCCTGAGAAGTGTTAGAAGAGACTAGTATACCCTGCTGGGTGTTTTGGAGGCTAGATTGGTCTGGCGGTCCCAGTGACACAGTTGGTTTAGGCTCTAGATGCAGAGTTGAATGGAGTTGGGTAGTCACAGCCAAAGAGGAAAGATAAGTCCAAACTCTTGAAATAGAGAAAGCTCTCTCCATTACCTCAAATGCAGAATGCCTCAGAGAGAAGTATACTGACAGCTCCAAAAAGACATGCTTATGGACCATAGCGTCCTCCTGCCTGGAAGGCAGACTACTCGAGGAGGGAGTCAGAGCCGAGCTATCTAGCATCGTAGTCCACTCCAACACCCAGATTTGATGCCAATGCGGGTCTGTATTACCAAATCGCAGTCCTATTCAAGTGAACCCTAAAAGATCGACACGAAAATAGCAAACTGTGTAAATAGCGAAATCAGTAAACACTGACAGTCTGATTGTTGAATAATAATAGTTGGCCAACGTCATGAGCCTGGGTTGCTGGTGAATAATATACATGAATTGATAACTGGGTGTATCTTGCATTATGGAAGAGTCTGTTAACTAAATGGACTTGCATTAAAAATGCCATTCATTCGATATTTATGTGTCGGTGTTTTTGTATTCATTTAAATAACATTTCGATTTGGTAATATAGACCCGCCAATGCTATGGCTCCAAGAGTCTTCCAGCTCCAAGGTGCTGAGGGCCGGGCCACTCAGAGATGCCACCAGAGTGGAAGATACCAATATCCTCGGATCCAATGTGGACGACTTCAGAATCTTCAGCTCTGATGGCTCCAGAACCAATGGTTGAATCGCAGAAGGTGCAAATAATGGGAGAGTAGTACTAATAAGGGTCTCCAGACCCAATGGGGTTGGAGGCAGAAGTACCCACATTTGAATCTGCATTTAGAGAAATTTACTCATCATCCTGACATCACCGTCTTTAGTCAGACTCTTGGAAGATCACGTAGAAGATACTGTCAAAGATGGTCTTGAGTAGTGTCTTGGTGACCGTTCCAGAAATGGGGAAGGGAGCTGAGAGGAGAGAGGATCTAGAACCAGTTGTGGTGATCGGATCGGCGGGGATTTCTCTGGTCGAGTTTTCAGATCTGAAACTTTAGTTAATTTACTGGGAGGTTCGGGTACCAGTGTTGGGGAAATAGTTGTATCTGGACCCTGTTTTCTAGATTCTTTATGAAGAGATTCACCCATCTTGTCAGCCTTTTTGGGGGTTTGAGCCCCAGAAGATGTCAATGCAGATTTACAGGGGAGCAGACCTCTTAAAATTTGTTTATTTTTTTGTCATTCAAGATCTTAGGATTAAAAGGCCTTATAAATATCACAATTGGAATTAAGATGAGCTGAACCTAAACAACAGATCCATTTTGAATATGCATCAGTCAACAGAATTTTATGGCTGCAGGCCACATACTTTTTAAAACCAAAAGGTTTCTCACACATGCTTGAAGAAGAAAGAAATAATAGGATTTTTTCTTTTTTTAGTAAAGGGAAATTAGGAAGGAAAAATACCAACTACGGTAAACAAAGAATACTAAAACGTGCAAAAGAAGAAAAAACAACAATGGTATTCAATTGATACACTAGTAAAAAGTATTGGTAAAAGGGATAGAAATCATAAGAATAATATAGTAAGTAATAATATAAAGTTATAAAGATGTAAATGTATAAAGGTATAAAGATATGTTATAGCTCACAGAAAAAAAATTGCTAAGCTCAAGAGCACACAGTGACCATGTCTGTACACTAATGGCGGCAAACGAGCACTGAGGTATGTTAGACGACTAGGGCATTATGGGTAAGAGAGGAGCTCAAGAGTTTCAGTGTTCCATAAAATGGAAAAAGTGGCCCAGTCAGATCTGAGGGTCAGATCCAAACCCAACAGTTGAGGATGAATGAAAATGACAACATCAGATTTATTTATTACCTTGTGGTCCTTCATTTTTTCAAAACCCACTTGCATTCACAAAAAAAATGTCATTACAAAAAAAAATGTCATTAGATAAAGCCAAGGTCATTAGTTTAGACATTCACCTATGCAAAAGTAGAAGAAAACATTTCAGTTCTATATATATATATATATAT
Source organism: Protopterus annectens (assembly GCF_019279795.1). NCBI lineage: Eukaryota > Metazoa > Chordata > Ceratodontiformes > Protopteridae > Protopterus > Protopterus annectens. The sequence goes on along the minus strand of NC_056727.1, from coordinate 666,430,992 downwards.
ATATATATATATATATATATATATATTATAAACAGTGCACTTTTACACCCCACCCCCCCACCTCAAAGCCCAAGATTAAAACTTATTGATGTAAATGTGCTTTTGCCCAGTCTTTTGTTTCTTTTTACACTGTAATATCTACAGTTCTTAAAACAAAAAAAAAACAAAAAAAGAAAAAAATAGCAACAATCACTGAAAATTCTTTACTATATGACATGCAATTTATAACATAAAATGCTTTATACAAATATTGTCAACAAAAAAATTGTTTTACTTACAGTTACTTTTTCCATCCTTCTCCCTCGTTTTTTTTAATGTTCTTCCAAATTAAGAAAAACAAAAATATCCAAACCCAGAAAAAACTGAATGGAATAAATAACCAAGAGCACTGCACCAAAAATAAAAATCCAACAGTTTTATTCCACCACGATAAGAGTTTAGCTCTTTCGTCAAAAGTACATAAAATGGATTTCTTCAAAACTACATGACACACATAAAATGCTGGTTTTAATAGCCTGCCCATATTAACAATTAGTCAAACAAGAAAGATGTAATTTCCTGCTAAAAAATGTCATTTCCTGCTAAAAAAGTATGTCATTTCCTGTTAGAAAAATATATCATTCCATGCTAAAAAAGTACCACCCCACTAAAGTAATACAACTGAATTATTGATCCATTGATCCTCCAAAAATAGAGCACATGTTAAAAACATTACATAAAAAACAGCTTTTAGTTTTAACATAGAACTAATAGAAATGTTATCATTGAGCCCAGGTGGCACACATGCATTTAACCTTATTTGCCACTTGAGCTCTAAAAATTCAAGAAAATCATCGACCAGTCCACCCCTTGTACCCAAGTCAACCTGCTCTAATACAAAAAACTTGAAACAGTGTGTGGGATATAATTTAATATGCTTAAATAAGGCATTGGTCTCCCTATGTTTAATATCATAACTGTGTTGATAGATCCGTTGTCTTAAAGCTCAGACAGTCTTACCCACATAGTAACAGTCGCAACCTGTACAGGATGCAACATATACAACCCCCTTGGTGTAACAATAGTACTTTTTATGTGTAGCAATTTTACCAAAATTCCTAAGTTTAATAAATTCGGCATCAATCACAAAAGAAGACTGGGTGCATCTTCCACATTTGAAAGTACCACCTAGTCCAGATGCCACCTTTTTTCTTTCAACTATACTTTTGAAATATTTACACTTTTTGTACACCACCAGGGATTTTTCACCTAGTTTACTAATGATATTCTCATCAGTACGAAACATATTCCAACAATCACAAATGATGCTTTTGATGTAAAAAAAAATCAGTAGTGAAAGGTAACACTAATGCCCTGCTATAGTTGTTCATTATCTCAGTTGCTAGGGGCCTGGTTAGATCCAGAGAGTTGTCCAATAATGTTCTATAAAACCCATTAGTTCTTTTTGTTGGACCTCACTTATTATGTCCTTAACAAATTGAGGGGGGGGTAACCTCTTTTCTGTAACATACCCAGTAGGAGGTCACACTCTCTAAGAAAATCAATATCCTCAGATACCATTCTGGCCAATCTAACACATTGTCCCTTCACAAGGGATTTCTTCTGGTGCAAGGGGTGCCAACTCTCAAAGTGCAAAAGAGAGTTGGAGTATGTGGGTTTCCTATAAAGATGTGAGGTGAATCTCCCCTTGGAATAATCCTTCCTGATGGTCACGTCAAGGTAGTTCAAAATATCATGGTCCTTGGTCATGGTGAACTTCAGAAAAGTGGTGGTGTTGTTAATATAAGTAAAAAATCTATCCAACTCATCTTCACTACCATGCCAAAATAAGACCAAATCGTCAAGGTACCGCCCATACAGTACCCACATGTCCTTGAACTTGGAGTTGACAATATACAGGTCCTCCCACTGGGCAAGTACTATGTTGGCAAACGACGGTGCACAACAGGCACCCATAGCCACCCTTTGCACTTGTTTGAATATTTGCCCCTTGAAGGAAATGAAGTTATTGTCCAGAACCATCTCCATACAGGATCTGATGGTAAGAATGGTATCATGATTCAATGAGTTATGCTTACATAAATAATCGTAGAACCATTCAATACCTACATCATGTGGTAATACAGGAAAAAGGTTCCTCACATCAATGGTGACCAATATAAGACATTCGTTGCACATTTCATGTTTACTCTTGGACAGGAAATCCCATGAGTCTTTAATAATTAGATCCCTATCATCCAACACGTGTTTAACTGAACAGTCAATGAACTTGGCCAAACAAAGTTTTTGATGCTTTTGCATCCACAATTGGCCGGAGGGGAGATTAAGGATACTCTTGTGGATTTTTGGGATTCTAAAAATGGTCGGAATCCTACGATGTTTTGTCTCTAGGAATCTAAAGGTCTCCAATGTGATTTGTTCATTTAATAACAGTTGTTCTAGATCTAAATCAATACGTCTATAAGCTATGTTAAGTTCATTAATGGAGACCTCAGTATACGTATCACTGTACAGCAGGTCAGTCATCCTGCTGTTGTAGTCCCTAGCGTCCATAATAACTAGTCCTCCCCCCTTATCAGGCTTCATAATCTGGATGTCACTTTTCTCTAATATATCATGTAATAGCCTTTTTTCCTTTTTAGTCAAATTGCCAGTCCTATCCTGTTCCACATAATGATTCCTGTGAGAGATTATTTTTATAAATTGTCTCTCACAAAAAGATTCAAACACTTCCACTAACGGGTGCATAGGTGGAATGAATGTACCTAGTCTGATAAAGGGGCTAGCACTGACCAAGAGATTAGTAATAGGGTCACCCCCCTGTGAAAAGAAAAGGGCCAAGTTAAGCTTCCTAATGTAGATTTTGAACTGTAAAATAGTACTGACAATGTCAGTTTTACACGTTGGCACAAAACTGAGCCCTTTCGAAAACAATTTTGCCCATTCAACAGTTACATTGCTCTTACTGTAATTGTACACCTTAAAATCATTACCAAAGTTGGAAATAATGTTGCAAACATTGGCATCACTCATCTCCAATGTTGCTGTTGTTGTGCCCCCCCCCACCCCATCCCACTGATTCTGGTAGTTCCACTGTCCATAGTTCACACTGCCATGCCTCCCCCTCCTCCAGTTCATTAACCGCCGAGATCTCCTCAGGGGGGTGGTTCTAAAGGGATGTTGTGCTCAGAATTAACCCCATCATCATCATTAATAACATCACAATCATCCTGCCTATCAGACCACCTAGCTTGTTGCCCTTCAGGTGGATCTGGATAAGCCCTGCCTGCTTCATAATCAGTTTTATCTCTTGACAATTTCATCTGTTTCTTGTTTTTAAACTGTACCAAATCAATTTCCACATTTTTAAATAAACTACTGAATTCAATCATTCTATACTCAAAAAGGAAGTCCCTTTTAATTTCATGATCAAGTCTGTTGATGTCTTTGAGTATACCAGCATTTTCCTGTTGTTGTCACTAATGAAAATATTAAGTAACTCACACCCTTGCCTGTTGAAAAATGTTGACATCCTTATGCAGTTGTGAGTCTTTCACCACACCAGTCGGGTATTTCCATGTCTTTAAACCTTTAGGGATCTGCTCCCTTCTTAAACACTCGTTGAAGTATTCATTTTCCAACTGTAACTTTTTGTACGTCCATAAACGTTCCTTAAAGCAATGAAACTGGTCGTCCAGGCTCCCACAACTGTTAACATTGACATTACAGCCACGAAGCCCAGTATCATTTCTAAGCCAGTCATCTAACAGAAAATGACATCATTCTTTAGAAGGAAATGACATCTTTTAGCAGGAAATGGCATCTTTCTTGTTTGACTAATTGTTGAGTAGGACAGGCTATTTAAACCAGCATTTTATGTGTGTCATATAGTTCTGAAAAAGTCAATTTTATGTACTTTTGACGAAAGCGCTAAACTCTTATCGTGGTGGAATAATATTCAATGTTCTTCCAAATATTAATGACGTGAAATGGGGCATATGCCTGTCAGTTCCCCAACAAGTCTAACAAAGTCAACAAAAATTCAATGTTTTTCAGTCTTTATTTTCTTGTAAAGCCATATTTCACAAATGTGTTTGATGCTTTATAGCTTAGCGTTTATGCACTAATTTCAGTGTTGCTGATTTTCTTCCTGTTCACCTCCATTTCCAATCCCCAGACTCCATTTCAAGTCCAAGGTACTCCTGATTCTTCTAGTCAACTCCTGTTCTTTTTTCTGTCTCTCAAATAAAAAGGTTTCACTGGCAAAGTCTCTCTATGAGCCTTACCATCAGAAGAACGAGAAGCACAGTCCCCTTCTGTTTGAAGGTTCACCCTTGTTGGACAAGCTTTTGTATTTCTCCCTTAGTCTGTTTTCCATCAAAAATTACTTTGATCCTCCAGAAAAAAAAAATATTCTGAAGACAGCTGTATACAGCAGCTTGAATCTCACACCTACCTCTCAAAATTCCATGACTGCTGACATAGGTGACTCTATAGTCAGGCACACTGATGTCCCACTCACCAAGCTGAACAAGGAGAAAATTACAGTCAGCTGCCTATCGGGTGCCAAGATCTGCCACATCACGCGTGCACTCAAGTCACTCCAAAAGTACAAATATGACTCTGTCATTGTCCATGTTGGAGTGAATGACTTGAGACGTACCTTCCTGGACTACATGAAAAGAGACGTGGAAGAGCTCTCAGATCATGTGGCCCAGGCAGGTATGACCCTAGCCCCAAGTAGCATCATGCCTTCACCCATAATGATACCACAGTATACGGACAAAACGATTGATTTCAACAATTGGCTACGTTTCTGGTGTCATTCAAAGGGGATCCAGTATCTGTCTGCCAGGGACAACATGATGGACAAACTATGATGCTTTGCTAGAGATGGTCTGCACTTGTCACCTCTGGGATTCAGGTTACTGGCTAAAGCTCTTGCCACCCCTATAGTGCCTTTTTTAGGTAAGGCTCAAAGGACAAAACCACCACTGTAACAGATACAAGCATGCAAAATCTGAAGGTAATGCTACTCAATGCTAGAAGTCTAAACCTCAAAATGCACTCTCTCGAGGCACTCCTAAAAATGGAGAACATCGATATCTGTGCAGTAACTGAGACCTGATTCAAGGCTCCAGAGAGCACCCCTGCAATACCAGGCTACAACTCTTACCACACTTTTCGGCCACCAAACCAGGACCGAAACACTAAAGGCGGAGGAGTGTCCATATTCACCAAGGATATTCACACCTCCAAGCTAGTTGCCCAACACAATGCATCTGAAATTCTACAGGTGCAACTAACACTAGGTAAGACTGCAATCCAAACTGTAGCTTGCTACAGATCCCCACACCATGCCCTAAGATTCTCACTAAACCTTTCTAAACATACTGGAAAATATTAAGATACAACCAAACACCCTAATACTGGGTGATTTCAACTACCCTGCCAGTAATTGGGAAAACTACTCAGGTACCAACACCTTTGCCCAACGGTTCTTGGAATTCATAAATTCCAAAACCCTGGATCAAATAATCCTTAGTCCCACCAGGGGCTCAAATATCCTAGACCTGGCCATTACCAACATGGGAGATCGATGTTCCATGACAGTAGTCACCCCCTCGTTGGTCAGGTCTGACCATAAGCTAATCACCTTAGACATCCATATCCCACTCCCCAGTAGGGAAACCTCCATAAAAAAACTTCTCCAAAACTAACGTCATGCTATTCAAGTCAGAAGTGACAAACTTCATGACACACATGCAGGTGGGAACTGAAAGTTCGACTGCTGAATCCTACACTAAGGCACTGTACAAGCACATCCACTCGTGCCATTCCAAATAGAACCAAAACACTCTCCTGCAAAAAAAGTAAGCCAATCTGGTGGTCCCCTGCCATAAACAAACTATACAACAGAAGGAAGAAACTGTTGCAGAAAAAAGGAAAATCCCAGGATGCAAAATACTCCCTTACCAGCCTCAGTAAGAAGCTGAGATCCCTCATAAAATCCTCTAAAGCTAGTTTACGAAAATAAAATTGCCAAAGATTCCAAGGACAACCGCAAGGCATTCTATAGTTATGTCAAGAATCTAAATGACAATGCTCAGATCTCCTCTGAGCTACAACAGAATGGCATTAAATATACTGATCCCAAGGATATTGCCAATATCCTGGCAGATCAATTCAGTGCCAACTTCACCTCCCTCTCACCCCCTAAAGGGCCCATCTCAATACCAAAAGATTGCCAAATTCCAGTAATCTAGGCCACACAGGTAAAAAATGCACTCTCGAAAGCTAAGAATATAGCATCTTTGGGACCAGACGACATTCTGGGCTGTGTACTACATGAACTACAAAATGAACTGGCACCTCACCTAAGTGTCATGTTTAATCATAACCTCACTTCAGGCTTCGTGCCCAATGAGTGGTGCACAGCTACAGTTATCCCACTACAGAAGGGGGGATCCACCTTGGATCCCGGGAACTATCCTCCCATCAGTCTGATGAGCCTAATCTGCAAAGCCATGGAACACATTACCATGTAACTTATAAACAAAGACATTGGCAACCTTCAAACACCAGACCCCACCCAGTTTGGTTTCATAAAGGGCTGATCTTGTCTCCTCAACCTGAATGAATTCTTCAAATCAGTTTCCAGAGCCATGGACGAAGACAAGGCGTCCCACACAGCCTATCTGCACCTCGACAAGGCCTTCAACACCGTCCCCCACTCTGGAATCATAGATAAACTTACTAAGCTGGGCATTAATCCCTATGTCACTCGATGGGTTGCCAACTGGCTTACTGACAGAACCCACACTGTAAATGTAGCCGACTCAAAATCCAGCTCCAGACAAGTGACAAGTGGAGTACCTCAGGGTTCAGTCCTGGGACCGCTCTTGCTTGGCATCTACTTCTCTGAAGTACAGGCCAGCACTAAGGGACTCTGGCTAACAAAGTTTGCAGATGACTGCAAACTGGGAGCCATTATTGAATCCCCAGATGATATGGATATTCTACAAAAGGCCCTTACAGAAACAGATGCTTGGTGCCCGAGCCATGGGCTCAAGTTCAATGCCAATAAATGTATAGGTATCCCCTTTGGGAATAAACATGTACCCATGAATTACCACATAAGTGGCAGTACACTAAACACCGAAAGTGTGATAAGGGACTAAGGAACTCAGGTGGACAGTGGGCTCACCTTCAATAACCACATTGCCAAAACAGTCTGGAAATCCTTCTATGTGGCACACCTCATCACTAAGGGCTTTTCATCCAGAAAAAAGGAGGTTATTGTCCCACTGTACTCATCCCTCATTAGACCCATTATAGAGTACAATGCCCCATTTGGTATGTACCTCACAAGACATCTGCAACAACTGGAAAGGCCACAGAAATACCTCACTAAAAGAATCACAAGCCAAAAGCAGATGCTCTATGCTGACAGTCTAAAAAAACTCCAGCTAAACTCTGTCGCATATTGCCTACTCAGAGGCGATCTCTGCTTAACATACAAGGCCATGTCAAACCCAGAGCTGTTGGACATGCTACACTTATCCCAATCCCTGAGAGCCACATGCTCCAGGGATCTAAACCTGGTCATCACAATGAAGAAAACATGCTGGAGGGATAGGTTCCTGACCCAGAGAGACTCCCCATACTCTGGAATAGACTGCCCATACATGTCACGCTGAGTGCCTCTTTGGCCCTCTTCAAATGGAACCTTGACGATTGGATGGGAGATAGTAAAACTTCATCCCGAGGATCATGTCAGTCGCCCTGCTAGACAGGAGACAAGGGAAGTAAATATTCTGGGAAGAAATAGCCAGGGAATTGTCATGGCTAGGCCTGTATAGGCCCTAGGGCCAATAGCCTAGTACCACCCTATGAACCTATAAATTTGCTCATCTTCTGTGTAGTGTACAGTGAATAATCATTTTCCACAAACACTCTACTATCGGCAGTTTTTAATATTTTGTGCTTCTGCCACAGTTTTGTCAGAATCAACTCTTTCTGCTGGTATGATTACATCTTTACTAATACAGGTATTGGCTGCTTTCTCATGGCCAAATTTGGAGCATACACACAATGTGCCCTTTCAAATAACAAATTATTGTGGAATACTAGTCCAGTTACTTATTTGTGCTTTCATAAAATTAACACAGTCTGTTCCTTCCAGTTTCTCTGGTACAGCAAAAAAATCTTAGGTTTTCTGTGTGTGCTCTGTCCTCTAACTCTACCATTTTTTGAAACAGCTCTTCTTGAACAGTCTCATATTCTGCCAGCCTTTTCTTCATTTCAACCGCTGATTTTTGCAGTTTTATCAGATTTACAACAAAAATCATTAACTCCACCAATCACAAACAGCCAGGAATAGGAACAAGAGAATCCACTGGAGAGAATGTATCCAACCCTCCAATAGTGAGTGAGAATTTTCAGCGTTTGCAGACTGTGATAAAACTACAACTACTGGAGAGGCTAGAGACCAGGTAGCAAACATCAGTGAAAGGGCGAATGGGAAGGAAGAGAAGAAGGAATAAGAGGAAATTACAATGGTCCAGAAACATGCAGTTGTTTGAACAGGAGAAGATAAGTACTGATAATGTTTTTATGAAAAAAGGGAAAAGGAGAGTAGAAGCTGACCAGCTGGGCACTTGGGTTTTTGGATGATTATAAGGTGTTGGTGAGTATTTGGAGAGATATTAACCAAAATTTCTTGAGTAACACACTTTCAAAACATCATATGGAGGAAGGCATACATCATAATTTCAAGTTTAGAGTTGTTCAGGTAATATATCCCAGTATACGATGGGGTGATATTAATAATAAACTTGAAATAGCTGAACATAGATGGATTTTAAGACAATACAGATAAAGCTCCAGGACTAAATGTGTCAGCATCAAACCTGCTTTAAAGAATAAACAGATGAAATCATAGTTGTATATTTTCTATGCTAAATGCTTTGGACAACATCTGAGTATGCAGCTTTAAAGTTTTTTATATTCCTTAATTGTTTAATTAATCATGGATTTTGATTGGCTGGTTGTGTCTTTGTTTTTACATAAATAATTGTATGTTATGGATTGTAATTTGTATCACTATGAAGAAGGGTTTTGTACCTGAAAGCTTTATGAAGTTATGTTTAACATTAAAACTGCATACGCTTTCTGACTTCGTCAGTCCAGTTTCTCTTGGAAGTTGATCAGTGTGCAGCCATCTTAGAAGTCCCTCTCATCACACTTTTTGATCATCTTGCCACAAAGAAGCCCAAAACTAAATATCTTTCCAAAGGAGAATTTAAAATCTCATTTCTAACATCATCTGGGAAGTACTAAGAATGCAGCTGTACCAGTGGCCATAACCCTGGAAGAAGTATCAACTGAGTTGTACACATACTGTAAATAATATATTGTGATTTTTACAATAGAAGAAACCAAATTATTTAAAAAAAGATTTTTCCTCACAAGAAGAAATTGCAGACAAAACTTTCCTCATACTTTCACAATTAGTCGGGACAAACTTAAACATACAAGCCTGAAAATTCAAAATTCTGGAAAAAAAAAAGTTGCAGAAGCATACATATTTTTCCTGTAAATTTCAATAATCTTCCCATCCTTAACAGAAACAGTAGATTTGGATTAACTAAATGTGGAGCAGCAGAAGAATTAACTAAAGTTATAGCAGCTGGGTCAGGTTTGGGAAGAGTATATAAAACCTTAAAAGATCGAGAAACTTTACACATCCTATCTGCCTTTTTAAGGGCAGCTAGTTAATTATCAGAAAAACTGCAGACAGGACACATACATCCTTCAAAGTTGACACAACTGAAGGAATGGGTGAAGGTTGTGGAATTTCCTTCTGCAATAGCTCACAGTACTTTCTAGGGGACTAAGAAACTTCAGTGGTCTCCCACTGAAAACACTGGCGCGTTATGGAAATAGTCTCAGAGAAAGAGAAACTCTCACAGGAAAAATCAGAAACAGAGCTCTCTTCAGAGTCTGAATCAGAAATCTGAGGAGAAAAGCAAGTATTTGTCCCTTCATCTTCCTGTATAGATTCAGAATCTTGAATCGCTTCAAGAAAAAAAATGTATTCCTCTTTCTTTTACCATAATCTACTTTATATGAAGGATCAATAAATTAAACCCTGAGCCAGACTGAGTAAAAAACTGGCTTATGTTGGCTTGTCTTGGGTTCATGTTAGTAGATCAAAAACAACTTCCCCATATGCAAATACTGTGAAGAAATTTCACTGTAACACCTTTCTGCAAACATCAAATTAAGACCTTTTTTTGCAGGGAGGGCAAGCATCCCTCCCAAACTTATATATATCTGCTTCAGCGACACACATCCGGAAAGAAGTCCGCTGTCACTGTATGTGGTTTTAATGAATTTTAGTCAGACTACTGGCATTCGCAAAAACACTCAATAACTTGACCCATTCCGGATCAAAAATGGTACATGTAGGGAAACTGTCAATGGCATAAGCAGGTAAACAAAATTTTGACAATGAATCCACCAGCAGCAGCTACACAAGGCAAACATCACACTCTGTAGAATGCATCTTTACAAACATTCCGTATGTATGTTTTAAAATTATTTTCTCGTTTTTGTATTGGGTAACACATTTGGACAAATTAACCCTTTCATGACCAAGAGAAACATGTATAAATACTTAGGATATTTATTTATTTTACCTCACAGTAAGACGCTGTCCGGTTCGAGCGTCTTCTGCGTGGAGACATGCGTGAATGGGCATACCTTCGTTGAAGGTTGTCCGTCAGGGCTGGCAACTCAGCACGTAAAAATAAACTGCCAATCATTAGCGGACAGGAGTTCCGCTGTGGCGACCCCTAACCGGGAAAAGCCAAAAGACACATACATACATTTTACATTTGCAAACCAGGATAGTCCAACTGTACATGTGTCCATTTACAGCGGAAGCCCAGGGAGAAATGCTCTGAATTAATATACACAAGTAGTGAAACATATTGTAGAAAGTTACAAAATGATGTATTGCAAATATATTTAATACATGCAGAAGTAAGCATACAACTTATCAAATACAATTTTGAGAAATTAGACATGTATCTTTATTTACTATGCAATTTTGTTTTACTCCCCAGGGTTAAACTGCAGATAACCTCCACTACATGGTCATACTCACTTAATACAATGGACTAAATACCTTTATAGGAAAGCAAGTCATTTCTCAATTTTATATCTTCAGTAAGCCATATAAAAGTTATTGCATGCACTTTAGACATGCTTGCTTTAAAGCACTTGTAATATTTTGTCAGTAGACAGCATTTTTGGTGGGGGTTATGTGCCTGTAACAGAGACAAATTGCAGACTTTGTCACAGGTGACAAAAAAGAAGTTATGTACTCACCACAATGTTCCAAGTTTGTTGTCCATCTTGCCTTCATTCTTACTGGTTGGGTTTGGAACCGATCCTCTGTTTCAACATGGCCGTATACTAAAGCTCGAGGTCTTCCACTGGCTCCCTATCCCATCATGCTCTAGTGAAGCTCCTTAGATCTTGTTTGCTGATAACCCCAGTTACCTAAGGCACTATTACAACATCTTATGAGAACACACTTGCCAAATGAAAAAACCTCTTGGTCCTCCAGGAGCCATAAGCAGGGGGAAGGAGGGTGGGATGTATGAATGGCAGTGAGATGGACAACAAACATGGAACGTTATGGTGAGTACATAGCTTCTTTATGTTATATTGTCCTATCTTACCTTCATTCTTAATGGTTGGGACAGCATCCCTAGCACCATATTTCCTGGGTGGCTCACGGGAGTATATTCTTCAGGACAGTGGACCCAAAGGAGGCCCTGTCTCTGGAGGCCAAATCTACTTTGTAATAAGTGATAAAGGTATGAAGCCTTGCCCAAGTCGCAGCAGCACAAATTGTATCAAATGGTAGCCTAGCGCGAAAGGCAGAAGAGGTTGCTATGGCTCTCATAGAATGACCTTTGACTTTATAGGGAAGAATTGTTGTTAGAATTATATATAAAGGTAATACAATCTGAAAACGATTTTGAAAGTGAGACCTTAGATACAGGAGGACCTTTCTTTGTTTCTGAAAATGAAACAAACAGTTAATCAGATTTCCAGAAATCTTTTGTCTTATGTAAGCAGAAACTTAACTGTCTGTGTACATCCAGTTGGTGAAGCGTATATTCTGCCTTGTTGCCACAGTTGCGAAAAAAAGCTGGTAGTTCTATGGGCTGATTTAGGTTAGTCTACGAGCATACTTTTGGTAGGAAGGATGGGTTTGTTCGAAGGGATACTCTGTCTTTGAGGAAGAGCATATATGGTGGCTTGATCGATAATGCTTGCAGCTCTGAAACACTTCTAGCAGAAGTGATGGCAATCAACATACTTGTTTTCTATGTTAAAAATTTTAGATCCTGTGATGATGCAGATTCAAAGGGGGGATGAATCAAACAAGACAGAACAAAGTTTAGGTCCCATGGTGGTAGAGGGGTTTTATGGGCGGTCTTAACAGGTTAGTGTCCTTCAGGAAGGCTTTGTATAGTCTGTGAGACATCAGATTTGGAGCCAAATCACTTATATGGAAATTAGATATTGCTGCTAACTGCACACGAATGGTAGTTGCAGCTGCACCTTCATTAAACAGTTTCACCAGAAATTCGAGAATAGAACTTATAGGAGTAGAAAAGGGGTCAATGTGTTTAGCCCAGGAAGAAATTTTTTCCCATTTACTCATATATAATTTTCTCTTTAAGGCCTTATGAGAAGAGATCAAGATATATTTCACAGAAGAAGAAAGGTTAGGAAGCCTGACTATACTTGGAATCGGAGCAGCCAAGCTATCAATTTGATGGTTTGAAGGCAAGGATGGAGCATTCCAGACATATGAGTCAGAAGGTCTGGAACTGGGTCCAGAACCCACAGCTCTTCCTGAAGATGAGGCCAAAGAAAGGGGAACCAAATCTGACGAGGCCAGTATGGGGCGATGAAAATCAACTTGCTTCCCAATGAGCTGGCTTTCTGGAGAACCTTGGGTATTAGAGGAAAGGGAGGGAAGGCATAAAGGAGACTCAATCATGTACAAGTGCATCCCTTGGTGACTCCACCAGAGGGGGCATCAGGGCAAAATAACTGCTGCATTTGGCATTCATGGGTGTGGCAAAAAGGTTGCAGCAAGGGACCACTCATGAGGCATGAGAATTGCTCTGCTGCATTTGTCTGCTATCACATTGGATTTCCCCAGGATGTATGTTGCTATCAGAAAGCGCTGGGAGATCACCCACTGCCATACTCTCAGGGCCTCTCGACAAAGGGGTTAAGACCTGGTCCCTCCTTGTTTGTTTATGTACCAGACAACCAACATGTTGTCTGTCTGTATTGTAATTGTTCCAAGCAGGAGAGAGTCCTGTAGTGCCTGCAACGTCAAAAGCACTGCTCTCATCTCTAGGATATTGATGTGCAAATGGGCCACGTGATCCTGCCAGGTGCCTTGGGCAGTTCTTCCCAGATAATGCTCCCCCTTCTTTATCTGGGAGGTGTCCATGCTCATTGTGGCCACAGGCTGTGGAGGAAGAAAGGATTGACCTGATGTCACATGACTGGAGTGAAGCGACCAGTGAAGGTCCTTCTTGTAGGAGTCTGTTAACAGAATTTAGTGAGACATGGGTAGTTCCTGCAATGACCACTGAGTGTATGGTAGCCACTGCAGAATTCTCAAGTGCATGCATGCTAATGGAAAAAGAAGTTATGTACCTACCATAATGTTCCATGTTAGTTGTCCTTCATCTTGCCTTCCTTCTTGCTGGATGGGTTCGGAGTCGATCATCAGCTCCGACTCGGCCACTTACTATAGCTCGAAAGCTCTTTACTGGCTCAAGGCTACCCCTTATCCCAGAATGCCCAGCGTCAGCTACCCAGATCCCGTTTGAGATAGCTCACACTAGACATAATTATAAAAAATAATCCATTAATAGACCTGGATATACAGTTAATTGTCATGGTTTGGTTGGGAAGCAATTAATAACAAAACAAGTTAGCCAGTGAAACCATTGAGAAACTCCTCTCAATCCTCGAGGAAGGGGGACGGATGGAGGGACACAAAAAGGAAGGCGAGATGAAGGACAACTAACATGGAGCATTATGTTAGGTACATCACTTCTTTATGTTAATTTGTCCAATCTTGCCTTCATTCTTGCTGGATGGGACAACGTCCCTAGCACCTCAATCCTGGGTGGCTCATTGGAACAGACTCTTCAGGACCGTGGAACCAAAGGAAGCCCTGCCCCGGGAGACTACATCTACTTTGTAATAAGAAATGAATGTATGAGGATCTGCCCAAGTAGCTGCTGCACAAATTGAATCTATGGGCAATCTAGACTGAAATGCTACCGAAGTAGCTACTGACCTAGTTGAATGACTTTTGGGTTTTGTTGCAAGATCTTTTTGTCACAAATGGTAGGTATGGGCTATGGTGTCTGATAACCATTTTGACAATGTTTAGGAGCTGGAAGGCCTTATTTGTTGTTAGCAAATGAAAGGAACAACTGATCTGATTTTCTCTCATCTCTTTAGTTCTATGGAGATAGAAATGCAGTTGTCTATGCACATCCAATTGGTGTAATCTGTATTCTGCCTTGTTGGAATGATTAGGGAAAAAGACAGGAAGATCAATGGATTGATTCAAATTGTGTTCTGAACAAACTTTAGGTAGAAAGGATGGGTTGGTTCTCAGAGAAACTCTATCTTTGTGAAAAACTAGGTATGGAGGGTGAACACATAGTGCATGAAGTTCTGAAACACGTCTGGCAGAAGTAATAGCAACTAAGAAAAGAGTTTTCCAAGAGAGAAATTTCAAGGAACATGATGCTGCTGGTTCAAAGGGTGGTAGTATCAAGGAGGCCAGAACCAAATTGAGATCCCAAGGTCTAAGGGGCTCTTTTACTGGGGGTCTAAGTAGAGATGTACCTCTCATGAAGGCCTCACAGAGTTTGTGAGACATTATGCTGGAGTTAGAAACTCCAACATGAAAATTTGAAATGGCAGCTAGTTGTACTATGATGGTAGCAGCTGCTGCACCAGAATGAAACAGTTCTGCTAAGAAATCCAAAATCTCATGTATAGGAGCTGTAAAAGGATCTAAATTTCTGGATTCTGCCCAGTAAGAGAATCTTTTCCATTTGCTAGCAAGCATAGACTTTCCTTGTATTTGTCTTATGGGAGGAAACAGTAATATCATGCACTGCTGGGGAAATATTGGGGAGCCTGGCTAGCATTGGAAGTGGAGTAACCAAGCTGTGAGCTTGAGAGATTGGAGGGATTGATGTAGCCTGCCTGACTGATGAATCAAGAGGTCTGGTACTGGGTCCAGAATCCAAGGCTGTGCTAGAAGGTGGGGGTGAAGGAACGGAAACAAAATCTGTCAAGGCCAATAGGAGGCAATGAGGATCATTTTGCAACCCAACGATTTTGCTTTCTGAATGACTTTTGGAATTAGGGGAAGGTGAGAAATGCATAAAGGAGTCCCTGAGGCCAATTGTGGACTAGAGCATCCCTGGGTGTCTGACCTGGAGGAGGAACAAGGGAGAAGTAGCTGCTGCATTTGTTGTTAAGGGGAGAAGCAAAAAGATCGCAGCAAGGCTGGCCCCATTTGCAGAAAATAAGATCCACAATTTCCTGTTTCAGAGACCACTCTCGTGAGGCATGAGGATCACCCTGCAGAGCCTGCCTGCTATTACGTTGGATGTCCCAGGGATATGCATTGCTGTCAGAAAACGTTGGGAGGGAATCACCCATTGCCACAGTCTGAGGGCCTCTTGGCACAAGGGGTAAGACCTGGTTCCACCCTGTTTGTTGATGTACCAAACCACTGACATATTGCCCGTCTGTATTGCAATAGTCCCAGCAGGGAGACAGTCTTGAAGAGCTTGCAACGCAAGAGCACCGCTCTCATCTCCAGGATGTTGATGTGCAAGTGGTATCCGTGAGGTTGCAAAGTGCCTTGAACTGTCTTCCCCTAGATAATCCCCCCCACCCTATCAGGGAAGCGTCCATGATCACTGTGGCGATCGGATGGGGTTCCATGAAAGGTCTGCCCTGAGTAACTAGTGGGGAGACCACCAACCAGGAAAGGTGTCTTTTGCAAGATTCTGTAATTAACATCATGTGAGAGACAGGTAATTCCTGGAAGAACCATTGTGTGAAAAGAAGCCGTGTGAAAGCGTGCTAAGGGAACTAGAAGAATGGCTGCTGCCATGGACCCTAGAGCTTGAAAAACATATTTGACTTGAATTCTTTTACTCCTCAGGAGAAGTGATACCTGTTTTCGAATAATGGAAACTCTTTCCGGAGGCAATTTTAAAATCATTTTTCTTGTGTTTAGCTCTGCTCCTATGTATGTAATAGATTGACAGGGCAAGAAGGCAGATTTTTCGAAGTTTATTGTGATGCCTAGTTGAGCAAAGGATGTGATGGTATACTGTCGTGCCTCTATAAGTTGTTGCCTGGTGGTAGCAGTGAGAAACCAGTCGTCCAGATAAGGAAACACCTGGAACCCTAGATGTCTCAGGTGAGCTGTGACTACTTCCATGCATTGGATGAACACCCTGGGGGCTCTGGTGAGACCAAAGGGCAGAGCTCTGAATTGGTGATGACTGCCCCTAGCCAGAAGCGAAGAAATCTCCTGGACCATCTGTCCATGTTTATATGATAGTACGCATCCTGAAGATCTATGGAGCACATCCAACTATCCTGACCCAGAAAGGGGAGAATGGACTGCAGTGTTACCATCCAAAACTTTTCTTTTTGTACAGATTTGTTTAACCTGCTGAGATCCAGAATTGGTCTCCAGTCCCCTGTCTTTCTGGGCACTAAAAAGAATCTTGAGTAAGTTCCGGATCCTACTTGGTCTGCGGGGATGTCCTGGATGGGTCTTTTTTCTAGCAGTCCGAAACTTCTGGGATGGATTTTTTTAAAACAAAAGGGGGTTGATGAAAGGGAATCTTGTAACCTCTGGATATAATGGCTATTACCCATCTGTCTTTTGTAATAGTTTGCCAGGCGATTGAGTACAATGAAAGCCTTCCCCCGACTGCCTCCAGAGTTGAGCAGTGGGCATCCCTTCAAAGATGTTGATAGGGCTTGGAAGAGAACGTATCTGTCACCCTGATTTTGCGGACCCCCTCTGCCATGAGGGCGGTATCTGCCATTCTTATTATTTCCCCCTCTGCCCCTGGGGGATAAATCACCACGTGCATCAGGCAAGGGTCTCTGGGAATTTCCAAATCCCATCTTTCCACCCTTCTGACCCTTTGGGTATGGTCTGGTAGAAGAGGAAAAATGAACTCCAACATCAGACCGCATCTTGCCTTCCTGCTGGCACCTGGTAAGCATGTCTTTCACCTGAAGCCCAAAGAGAGAGGAGCCATCAAAGGGGGTATTGGTGAAGGACACTCTGAAAGGTTCCGCAAACTGACACAGCTGCTGCCAAGAATGTTTCCTAAGAGCCACTCCTGTTCCTGCAGCTCTACTCGCTCCATCGACTGCGTATGAAATAAGCCTCATGGAGGAGGTGACTATTGAAGAGTTGCCAGCTGAGTAGCTACCTTGGCTGAAGCTCCCTCAGCTGTGGGATCTTGTAGGGTATCTCCAAGCTCTTTTAAGAGATCCCTCTGAAGCCTACTAAAATGGTAAAGATAGTTCAGGGACCTAAGGGAGAAGGCCGCTGATGAAAACATCCACTTCCCATATCTGTCCATTGTACGAGAGTCTTTATTCGCTGTATGGACAGATGAGGTGGTTTCAGCTAACTCTCTCTTTGTGGCTGCTGCTACCACCATGGCATCAACTGGGACACCTTTAGTTAAGAATTGTTTGTCTTGGAGAGCTGTAATGAATTTATTGGGTCTCCTCAGGACAGGTTCTATGGAATGTGGAGCTGACCAAGCCTTTCAAGACACTATAGATGTGAGTGGATCAAAAGGCGGAGACACCCAGGAGGTGGAAGGTCGGGAACCAAATGCATCCAGGTATACAGACTCATCCTCAGAGGGGGCTAAGGAAGTCCAGCTATGCCTCTGCCTGAGAATCTCAAAGATGTCCAAAAAGGAAATATCTTCAGAGGGGGACCTTGGGGTCCCCTCCGATTCATCTAGGTCTGTATCTGAGGTGACAGACTCAGGGGAGTCTTGGTGCTTCTTCTTGTACTTTTTCTTCCAGAAAGCCTGCTCAGAAAGCTCTGGGGAGGTTTCGGAAGAAGAGGGTTCACCCAATGGGGTGTCCTGAGGCATAGGCTCCCTACATAGGTTGTCACAGGCATGGAGGGGGATGGAACTGATGGAGCCGATAGTGCAGCTATCTGTGGGGATAGCACTCTCTGCATGGCCTTGAAGGCACCGCGGTCTCGACACAAGGATGGCTCTAGCTCTCGAGCTATAGTAAGTGGCCGCGTTCGGCTCCGAACCCATCCAGCAAGAACAAAGGCGAGATTGGACAACTTAACATCTAAACTTATCGCTGCCACCATGTTTCCCAAGACTTTTAAAATTGTTCTCACCTCTACTCTCATCTTGGAGAGAAGGTTGGAGACTTGCTGTCTCAGAACTAAAAGTCTTTCTGTAGAAAGTTTTGCCATCAAGTTTACTGTATCTAGATCTGCTCCTATAAACATGGTATATGTTGCAATGGCAACAAGGCAGATTTTTCGTAATTTATTGAGATTCCTAAGTGAAAGCAGGGAAATAATGTGGTGTCTCTTGTTTCCAATAGTAGATGCTTGGTGGTGGCAGTTAGGACCCAGTTGTCCAGATACAGAAACACTTGGAATCCTGGATGTCTCAGGTGAGCCGTGACTACTGCCATACACTTGGTGAACACTCTGAGGGCTGTAGTGAGATCAAAGGGCAGAGCTCAAAATTGGTAATGACTGACTCCCTGCCAGAAGTGCAGGTGACTCCTGGATGGGCTGTCCATTTTTATGTGGTAGTACGCATCCTGGAGGTCTATAAAGCACATCCAATCGTTTTTTCTCCAGAAAGGGAAAAATCGACTGCACTGTTACCATCCAGAACTTGGTCTTTTTTACTGATTCGTTTAATTTGCTGAGATCCAAAATGGGCCTCCAGTCCCCTGTTCTTTTTGGCACTAAAATGAATCTCAAGTAAGTTCCGGATCCTATTTGGTCTGCAGGGACTCTTTGGATGACTCTTTTGTTTAGCAACTTTTGAATTTCAAGAGTTGCTTGATCCCTTTGACTGGGTAGAAAGTCTGGGGTATTCTTTATGTTTGGGACAGGAAGGGAAAAGGACATGGAGTAGCCTCTGGATATGATACTTTGTGCCCACTTGTCTTTTGTTATTTCCAGCCAGGCTTCTAGGTACAAAGATAATCGACCCCAGACTGCCTCCAGAGATGGACAGATGGGCCTCCCTTCAGGAGCGCTGAAAGGGCCTAATACAGAAAGAATCCCTGTTGCCCTGATTTTTGCGGACCCCCCTCTGCCATGTGGATGGCATCTTCAATTTATACTTCCCCCTCTGCCCCTAGGGGAAGAGTCACCACATGTGTCCTGAAAAACTCCCTAGGATTTATGGAACCACATCTTTCCTCCCTTCTGGCCTTTTGGATAAGGTCTAGAAGGTATGGAAAAATGGACTCCTATGGCAGAGACAGTTTTTCTTCTTGTTCACACCTGGTTAGCGTGCCCCTGACTTTCAGCCCAAACAAGGATGGGGCATTAATAAAGGAAGATTTAAAAGGTTCCACAAAGCCACACAAGCACATTCAGGAATGTCTCCTTAGGGAAATTCCTGAACCCGCTGCTCTGCTTGCTCCATCTGCTGCATAAGAAATGAGCCTCATGGCAGAGTTGACCACAGAGTTTAAGGTGAACAGATGAGAGGCAACCTTGTCTGATACCCCTGCAACTACTGTACCTTGGAGAGTATCTCCTAGCTTCTTTAGGAGATCTCTTTGTAGCCTTGTAAAATGCGTCAGATAATTCCGCAATACGAGTGGAAAGGTCTCTGAAGAAAACATGCTCTTCCCATATCTGTCCATTGCACGAGACTCCTTGTTCGGCAGATGGACAGATGAAGATGTTTCAGAAAGTTCCTTTTTGGTGGCTGCTGCCACTACCATAGCATCTATAGGGACATCCTTAGTCAGGAAATCTTTATCAGAAGGGGCTGTGATGAACTTATATGCCCTCCGAGGGACAGGTCCCACTGTGTCTGGAGACTCCCACACCTTTCGACTAACTAGTTCTATAAGTTCGTCGAAAGGCATCATAGGTAGGGACTGGTTTTCTGTTTTTGAGCTGAACAGCTACCCTGGTTGCTATAGATCATAAAAACGCTGAGATTTTGCCAACTGGTGTTTGTCTTTTGATACGTAGTTACGCTCTGTACAAGCGAGGCGTTCCTGTGTGTTTTATGCTTTATTCAACTAGCTACCATTTTTACAGACGCCGATTGTTTCAAAAGTGCATACTGACTTCTTCACCATAAGAGACGGGGACTTTTTTTCAGCACAAGGTTCGAGGACTATCTATAAACAGGAGTGAGTATAACTGTGCTCCGGTTGTTTTGAGCTTCGTTTGTCTTCAGCTGCTGCTACTTCTTGTGTGACACACCTTTAGGACTGCAGTTGTTTTGGGGAGGTTGTAGGGTTGGCTAGCACACCTCCATCGACTACCATGAATATTTTCCAACTGGCAGAACTGTTGTTCAGGAACAGGAATTGTTTTTTGGACTGGAACAGTCAAGTTTTCATAGCGAGTGCACATGGCTTCTGTCATACAGGTTTTTATATCAAAGTGGTGCTAGTTTCATTACAGTTACTACAGCAGGGCTGTCCATTACTAGGAACTATTACTTCATTATCATTATTTATCTTGAGTTAAACGGAGATAATTTCAAAAACAAAGATACTTCCATTTTGCTTGTTCTTTCTGGTGTGAAGTAATTCAGGACTTCTTAGTACAAAACAAAGTGATGTGAACCTCAACTTAATAGACTTGGCAATTACAAATTGTCGAATGGTGTACAATAATTGTTCTTTATATATTTTATTTTATTATACATTCATTTTATTTTGTTGTTTATTTAGATTTATTTATTATATTCATTATCTTCATTTTTATTATTAGTTACAATGTTAGAATTAAGCACAAGAGAGGAAAGTCATTAGTATGGTGCTTTTGAGTGGTACTAACCTTTTCTATTAGATCTAATATGTGCAATCACATTGTTTTTTCACTGTAAACACTCAATGAACCGGATTATTGTAATATTTATAGATAGTAACTAGGTTACTTTCTTTAAACACTCAATGAACAGGATTATTGTAATTTTACAGATAGTAATTAGGTTACTTTCTTAATTAGAACGTTTGATACCACAGGATTTTGTTGACTCAGAGCATAGTTATTACATACATAAAGCAGGTTTTGATACAAGTTTTGTGGAAGTATATGTTTTTAATGTTTTACTAGGTTTTGAGACTTGATTGTTGTATTTTTACACAGGAATCATCACCTGCCTATTAGGGGTGAATTTACTAATTTTTTCAACGGTTATATTCCTTTTTTTAAGGGACTGTAAAACTAGTACAGATTCTTAGACATTTATGTTGGATATATTTATTTTATTTATTCAACAAATTCACTGAGTCATAGTAATTTTCAATTATTAAAGTTTTGGTTTAATAGATTAATTACAACATCATTATAACCATGGAACAATTCATGATTCAGTATTTAGAAATATCTAGACAAATTATTTCCTTATTAAAAGGAAATAAAGATAACGACAAAAATGATAGTATTACTAGTTCGCAAGCTGAATTATTTACCTTTCATACCCCACCTGCTACTAACAGGGATACAAGCCACAATACAGTTTCATTGAGGGTTGATGTCAATAACAGCAACACTAATAGAATGGGAGATGTCAACAGAATTAATAGAACAGGAACAACATTGTTTGACATGGAAGATTTTTTTAATACCCCCTATTTTGGGTGATTTACCAGGGAGGACACCAAATTCTGACCTAGGGACACTTAATTCACAGTTATTAAAATTTGAAAAATTAGCTAAGAAATATAAATCTCTACAGATGGACAATGTCTTTTTTGGAACGCTCTATTGAGCTTAACCAGGTACCAAGAGGCCTTGGGGTTTTCAAGATCCCTATGGGCATTGAGTCTAATTCAGAAGCATATGGTAATATGCTGGAATTGTTCGATAGGACAGGATTAGACTTGATGAGAATAATTATTAGGGACAACACCAGCAAACTAGTCAACTTAAAGAATGACCTGGTTACATTTAAACAAAGTATTACTAATGACTTGTTATTTGATAGTTACAGAAATAGGATTGAGAAGATGAAGATAGATCTTGACAAGTTTGTAAAAATTAGTATGGAAAGAAAACAAAGGAAAATCCAAAGGGATACAAATGAATACAAGGAGAATAAGGCTTACCCTATGCTGAATACTAAAGAGAGACAAGAAGAGAAACACTTCAGGCTGAGGTAGGGGAGGCTGAAGTTACACAAGTGGATATAGCTGAGGGAACGTTTTTTTTTTTTTTTTAGAGAACCCACCCCCCATAAGGTGGTCCGACCGACTGAGGAGCCGGGATCAATCACAGAATTATTCAGATCAAAGTCCACCCCACTGGCAGAACTTTCAGGCAGGGGACAATTGGAGAGGTGGGGGCAGAGGAGAAACAACTCCAACAGGAACTGGCAGTACAGGTAGAGCGACCACTATTGAGAACAAACAATGTAGATTACAATACTGATAACACAGAATTGTTATTGGACACTACTGAGTACGCAGTTGATGCCTTACTGGTTAGGAAACAAATGACTCACTGGTTGTTCCCTTTAGTCTAGATAATAACATGGATAACCATGAAGGTCCATTTATTATTGGTGATGGCTCATTCAACATTTACAATTATTCAGATTTGACTATTTCTGATAATCATTTGAGTTTGATGAAAAAAGGATTTTCCTATGTACCTAATTTCAAATATGACATTAGTAAGCTTATCATTAACCTGAAACTACACAAAAGACAACTAAACTTAAAGTTATACTTTATGAACAAATCTAATGTTGAAAGAGAGAGGTAGACCATAACAGTTAAGAGGAGTAGCTTATTTATTCCACCATACAACCCCTTGGTATTAGCCATTGAACATTTATGTATCTCCCAGATGAGAAGAGTGACTGAAACAAGAGGGCACACCCACAAAAACTTGACATCTGCAGAAGAATTTTGTCTAAATTAACTTTCAACTAATAATCAATACAGGGTCATGAAACCTGATAAGGGAGGAGGGATAGTTATAATGTCAAATACAGACTACTCATGGAACATGCAAAATATATTGCAAGATTCTGATACCTATGAATTAGTATCTAAACTTGATGTTCAGAGGGCATACACAAAGATTGACTGGCAAATTTATGATTTCCTCTGTGAGGGAATAATTAACCAAGATGAACATAATTATTTGTCAGTAGAACATCCAGTTATGCCCAGTCTGTTTGGTATTCCTAAGATCCATAAGGACATTACCAACCCTCCCTTTAGACCAATTGTGGCAGCCAGAGGATCAAAAACGGAACCCTTGGCTTCATATATTGACCTTGTTAGCAAAAATACTCTTGACTATATACCACATATATTAAAGAACTCCTGGCATTGTCTGGACTGCCTTAGGACCTTGCTGAATACGACTCTGGAGAATTTTTGGTTTGTTACAGTTGATATAACAAACTTATTTTCAGTAATACCTCATGACAAAGGTTTGGATTGGTTTTCTAGAAGTTTGGCTGAATATAGTCATATTCATCAAGTAAAAGTAAGTTTATTGGTTGACAATGCAGATTGTCTTAGATAACAACTATATTCATTTTGAGGGTGAATTTTACAAACAATGCATGGGAGTAGCAATGGGCACTAGATGTGCTCCTATTTATGCTAACCTGGTATTGGCTGACTGGGAGGACCAATATGTTTTGACATCTACTTATGCATCCAAGATGATTATTTACTTAAGATTTTTGGATGACATATTATTTTTATGGAAGGGATCTCATGAGTTGGATGATTTCATGGCTTATTTAAATCAAACTTCAACTTTTTTGAAGTTCACCAGTAAGGTTGACAAAAGCTCGATAGATTTTTTGGATTTGCACTTATACATCAGAGATGGGAGGATAGACTCTACTCTATTTAGGAACAAGACATACAGTAATACCTTTTTACATTATGAAAGTTGTCATCCACATTATGTTAGGAAAAATGTAGTGAAAGGTCAGATGATTAGGGCATCTCGTATAGTAAGTGAGGACATTACATTCTTAGAAGAAAGTGAGACACTGATTGGCCTAGTTGTAGAAAGAGGCTACTCCATGGATTTATTAATGTCAAACAAACAAGACATTATTCAAAGAAGGGGAACAGACTTTAAACCAATTTTGACAGGCAAATCAAGAGACACAGGAAAGGTCTCTGGACATCAACATAAACACAAACATTCCGACAGGTATGGTGTTGCAGCACAACACCATGTCTGGTAAGGTGAAGAAAGTTGTTGAAACAGGATGGCATAATGTATTTTCTACAGATATGCTGAACATCTTAGGAGATGGCCCTAAATTTATAAACAGCAGGGGTGTAAACATCAAGGAAATTCTGGAAAAAATACCTAAACCTATTAGTCAAAAACCTGCAAGGATGGCTAAATGTGGAAATTGCAAAACGTGCAAATACATTAATGATGGTCCTTATGTACAAATTGGTAGTTATAAAAGGTCCCTGATGTGTCTAGGTTACTGTAATTGTAACACGAATATGGTCATATATGTGGCTACTAGCTTATCCTGCCCAGCGTTTTACGTTGGAATGACCACAAGAAAATTAAGACAAAGGATTCTGGAACACGCCAGGAACATAAAAAACAGAAAGTCAACTAACTCCCTATTTACTCACAGTAAGGACTGTAAGAATTTTAAGAAATTTATATTTTTTGTCATTGACAGATCATGCACTAGAGATTTTGGTGGAGACTATAAAAACATGCTTGAAGTCACAGAATGCTTATGGCAAATTAGATTAGAAGCCAGCACACGACCAGGCATTAATGACACTTTATCTTTGGCATGTATATTAAAACACAAAGCATTATGCATTTCAAAAGGTTTATGATATGTATACTAAAATATAAAGCATTCTGTATTTGAAAAGTTTTGTACCCAAATAATACAAAGGATTCTTAAATGAGGGATGGTTTTGAGATACATTGAATATTGTTAAAATTCTGTGTTGTATGTGGGGTTAAACTTTTTGTTAAGTGGAATTTTGTTGTACCAGCAAGAGTTAATTCTCAAGACAATTGACAATAACTTTATTGCATTTCAATGGTCATTGGTTACAATGCTATTTGAATAGTATTTGAATTTCATTTATAAAGGCTTGTTAACATTTTATTAACTGACTCTGAAGATGCCCTAGTTGGGTGAAAGCGCTAAGTCAGTTTACGTGTATCTGTTCTCTGCTATTTGTTTCATTAAAGCTGTTGGTGATTTTACTCTGCATCACCAGTGATTTTCTTTTTACAAGTCAGCATTTCAACCTTGGACTGGAAATTCCTGAACCCGCTACTCTGCTTGCTCCATCTGCTGCATAAGAAATGAGCCTCATGGCAGAGTTGACCACAGAGTTTAAGGTGGAGAGATGAGAGGCAACCTTGTCTGATACCCCTGCAACTACTGTACCTTGGAGAGTATCTCCTAGCTCCTTTAGGAGATCTCTTTGTAGCCTTATAAAATGCATCAGATAATTCAGCAATACAAGTGCAAAGATCGCTGAAGAAAACATGCTCTTCCCAGATCTGTCCATTGCACGAGACTCCTTGTTCGGCAGATGGACAGATGAAGATGTTTCAGAAAGTTCCTTTTTGGTGGCTGCTGCTACCACCATAGCATCTACAGGGACACCCTTAGTCAGGAAATCTTTATCAAAAGGGGCTGTGATGAACTTATATGCCCTCCGAGGGACAGGTCCCACTGTGTCTGGAGACTCCCATGCCTTTCGACTAACTAGTTCTATAAGTTCGTCAAAAGGCAGAGACACCCAAGTTCATAGGTTCATAGGTTCATAGGTAGGAACTAGGCTATTGGCACTAGGGCCTATATAAGCCTAGCCAAACAGTACCCTGGCTTTTGCCGCCCAAGAAAATAATTTTCCTATGCCCCTGTCAAGAAGAGCCACAGAAGTGATCCCCGGGGTGAATTTCCTATCTCCCATCCCATCATCAAGATTTTTCTTGAAGAGTGTGAATGAGAAGCTTTGTTTGATATAGATAGGTAGTTTGTTCCAGAGTATGGGAAGTCTCTGGGACAGGAATCTATCCCTCCAGCATACGTTTATTTTGGTGACAAGGTTTAGGTCCCTAGAGCATGTAGCTTGCAGGGATTGGGATTTCTTTAAGTGGAGCATGTCCAACAGCTCTGGGTTTGACACAGCTTTGTATGTTAGGCAGAGATTGCCTCTGAGTAGGCGACATGTGACAGAGTAAAGATGGAGTTTTTTGAGACGGTCTGCGTAGGGCATCGGTTTAAGGCCAGTAATCCTCTTTGTGAGGTATTTCTGTGGCCTTTCCAGTTGTTGTAGATGTCTTGTGAGGTACATACCAAAAGGGGCGTTGTACTCTATAATGGGTCTAATGAGTGATGAGTAGAGTGGAACAATGACCTCTTTTTTCCTGGATGAGAAACCTTTTGTGATGAGGTGTGCCAGTAGAAAGATTTCCTGACTACTGTGGTGATGTGATTATCAAAGGAGAGAATACTGTCCACCTGTGCCCCAAGGTCTCATCACACTTTCGGTTTTAAGTAGACTACCGCCTATGTGGTAGTTCACAGGTACAGAGTTTTTACCAAAAGGGATGACAATGCACTTTTTGGCACTGAGCTTGAGACAATGGCTTTGACACCATGCATCTGTCTCAGTGAGGCCCTTTTGTAGGATGTCCACATCATTAGAAGTTTTGATTATGGCTCCTAGTTTGCAGTCATCTGTGAACTTTGTTAGCCAAAGACCTTCTGTGTTAGCCTATACTTCAGAGAAGTAGATACCAAAAAGGAGAGGACCTAGGACTGAACCCCTTGTCACTTGTCTGAAGTTGGATTTGGAGTCTGCTACTTTCACAGTGTGGGTTCTGTCAGTGAGCCAGTTGGCAACCCATCTTGTGACACAGGGATTCACTTGAATAACTCTGAAAAAGAGGTCATTGTTCCCCTCTACTCATCACTCATTAGACCCATTATAGAGTATAGGGATTAGTGAGTTTATCTATAATTCCAGAGTGGGGGATGGTGTTGAAAGCCTTGGTGAGATCTAAATAGGCTGTGTGAACTACCTTACCCTCATCTACGGCTTTGCTGACCACTTCAAAGAAGTCGATCAGGTTTAGGAGACATGATCTGCCTTTTACAAACCCGAACTGGGTAGGATCCACAGTTTGGAGATTACCAATGTCATTGTTTATAAGTTCCATGATGATGCGTTCCATAGCCTTGCAGACCAGGCTCATCAGGCTAATGGTGTGGTAGTTCCCGGGGTCTGTGGTGGCTCCCCCTTTGTGGAGTGGGATAACCGCTGCTGTGCACCATTCAGTGGGCACAAAGCCTGAGATTAAGCTATGATTGAACATGGTACTTAGGTGGGGTGCCAGTTCGTTCTGTAGTTCATGTAGAACACAGCCTGGGATGTTGTCAGGTCCCATGGATGCTGTGTTCTTGGCTTTGGAGAGTTTGTTTTATTTACCTGTGCAGCCGTGATTACAAGAACTTTGCTTTCTTCCGGTATAGAGATGGGCTCTTTAGGGGATGAGAGAGGGGTAAAGTTAGCACTGAACCTATCTGCCAGGATACTGGCAACATCAGTTGGTTCTGTATATTTAGTGCCATTGTGCTGTAACTCAGAGAAGATCTGAGTGTTGCCATTGAGATTCTTGAAATAGCTACAGAATGCTTTGTGGATGTCTTTAGAATCAGTGGTGATTTTGTCTCTGTAACTAGCTTTGGAGGATTTTATGAGGGATCTCAGCTTCTTACTGAGGCTGACCACAGAGTTCCTCCAATCATGGGATTTTACTCTTTTTTGCAACAGTTTCTTTCTTCTGTTGTAGAGTTTCTTTCTGGCAGGGGACCGCCAGATTGGCTTCCTTTTTTTGGAGGATAGCATCTTGGTTCTTTTAGGGATTGCATGATCCATGCACTCGTGTAAGTGCTTATAAAGTGAAACTGTATAGGATTCAGCAGTCGTACCTCTACTGTCCGTCAGTGGTTGAAGGGTGACACCCAAAGGCCTTCAGGTAAACAGACTCCTCATCAGAAGGGTTGTTGGGCTTCCAGCCACCTCTCTGCTTAAGAATTTCTAGGATGTCTGAAAAGGAGACATCCTCAGAGGGTGACCATAGGGACTCTTCCGAGTAATCGAGGTCTGTGTCAGAGGTGACTGACTCCTCTGGGGAGTCTAAATGCTTCCTCCTGCAGAGTCTCTTACGAGGGACCTCTTCAGAAAGGTATTCTGGAGAGGTTTCGGAAGAGAGGGGTTCACCCGATGGGGTACCCTGAGGTCTAGGGTCTCCGCTGGTCTGTGGAGGGTGTGGTGCAGAAATGGACACCGGTGCCTTAGGGGGAGGAATGTCGGAACCTTTGAGTGGAGCTGTCTGAGGAGACAGCACTCACCTCATCAACTCGAAAGCCCCCCTCCCCTGATCCTAAGATACCTCTGGCTCCGAAAAGCTAGAAAAGATCCCCGGAACCAAAGGGGTTGGCTCCGAAGCTAATGTATGTATATATTTTGTTAAAATAGAGAACACTTCAACAAACAAGAGCAGTTCTCTAAGTGAAATGAATCTGCTCTATAAACAAGGAAAGCCCTCTAACTAAAACGGGCAGTGACAACCCTCTAACTTAAACAGACTGATGCCTTTTTTTAAGCTACTTATCAATTCTAAATATAAACAACAACAACAGCAGAAAGCCCTCTAACTAAAAATGGGCTTATAGGATAGAAATTTTAAACCAGGATAGGGAATGAACAAAGGCCTAGTGAGAAAACAATGCCCTGAAGCAAAAAACACAGCAACAAACTTTCCTAAACTGACTAGAAAGGTAAGGAAATACTAAATCGCTAAATTTACAATAGGGAGAGGAAGACATTTCTCAAATAATAAGTAAAAGTTTTATCAATTAGCCTGAGTGAAATGGAAGCACCTGATTTGTTTAGCAGCAAACAAGATCTGGGGAGCTTCACTAGAGCATGATGGGATAGCGATACAATCACGAGCCAGTGAAAGATCTCAAGGTTTAGTATACGTCTGAGTCGGAACCAAGGATTGGTTCCGAACCCAACCAGTAAGAATGAAGGTGAGATAGGACAACATAACATCAGCAATTTCATCAACCAAAAACTTGACAGTAGTTATAAAGGTTTGTTTATCAAAACCACAAAGCAAGTATCCTAAGAGTAATATAAAGGCATCTACTTACAAATATGTCAACATATGTTATTTTACAAGGATGGTAAGCCGCAGTGGTTTAGCGATTGCATTGTTGCCTCACAGCAACAGGTTCTCCTGTTTGATTCTCAGCTAGTGTGCAGGGAGTGCCTTCTGTGTGGAGTCTGCATGTCCTCCCCGCGGTCGAGTGGCCTCCGAAAGACATGCGTGAATGGGCGTGCCTTCGCTGAAGGTTGGGCATCGGGCTGGCAACTCGGCACCATAAAAATCTACTGCCAATCATTAGCAGACCGGAGTTCCGCTGTGGCGACCCCTTACCAGGAAAAGCCGAAAAGACAAACAACAACATGTTATTTTACAAGGATACAATAAAAATAAAAATCTGTATTAACTTGTGGAGCATGGCAACTCACATTTGCAGGCATATACTGAAACTGAACTTGAAACTCTGTTTCTGTGTCATTAACTTGCATGCTCAAATATGTGGCAGTAATTCCCTGTTTATGCCTGCTCAAACAGGACATACATATACAAGCTCAAACATCTCAGGTATGCAGTACTACCTCTTGCCAATTCTTTGTCTGCCTGAACTCATGTATAACTTACTCAAAGCTTAACAAATTGGCACTTGCCATCTATCACTGAATCACAGATTTTATCTGCATGCAGCAAACAAAGCATAGTTTATTCTGGAAATTCTGTATGAATATGCAGTAAACTACAAACTGAGCCGACCATGACTCTGAGTATGTGTAATTAATCAATGTTTACATGCCAGGCAAGTAAAACAATATGTATAAAGGTACATTATTTCAATCCTTCAAATGATAAGCAAACACAATGAACCACAACCAGACTTGCATTAAAACTTCAACAACTACAAAAGGAAAAAAAGTGGGGGATTTTTTTTAGAACTACTGCTTCCACTTTTGAGGAAGTGTCTATTTTACTGTGTCAGCAATGCATGTCTTGCTGTAACTGCATTCGTATCCACTCATTTGCAAGATAAATATTTAACATAATAAACAAAATTTAATTATAACAGCTACTTCAAATCCGATTGCAAGATCTGGATCGGGGATTAATATAATGGTTAAGGTGTTTACCTTACAGACATAAGGTACAGGATTTGATTCTCACCTTTAAAAGGGAAATTGGCAAGGGTTAAAATGGACCTTAGGGTCAGCTAGCCTAGTAATTACCTATGAAATCAGCTCTATTTTCAAATACCCATCACTGTACAATTCTACAAAAATAAATCTGACTATGGAAGCAAGCAAAGCTGCCTCTAGACAACCTCTGTCTACATCACCGAAACAGGCCTGTGTTCTTCCAGCAGGTACTACCTGAGTGTAAATAGAACCAAAAGAATAGAACAAAGCACCACATCAACTCAGAGCCACATCCAGTGTCCATTATTTAAAACTTCTGTCAAAATTCACTTCCTAAATTCCAAACACCTATATCTCTTGTAAACAGCTTCTAGGCGATGTCACATAACCAAGACTCCTACTAACTGTAATGAACTTCCTCATTCCAATCATTCAGATGTTGCTTACTCAAGCTATTTATACCCAATTATTGTTTCTCTGTGTCTCCACTTTCTACATGACTCCTCATCCCTCATACAAAGAAACATTTTCTCTTCCCACTGCTACCCTAAATCTCTTAACAGCCATCATCATATGTTTTCTTTCTTCCTTTATTCCACTTTGTATATAATCTGAACATGACAAATTTATTTGTTGCTTGGGGCAAGAAAGAGAGAGAAAAAGTGTCAGACAGCAGGCAGAAACAATGAGAAGCATTTAAAATTGTTAGACACTTAGTTTTGCCATACTTTTTGTTTATAAGTGTGGCAGAGTGAATTATCTTAACAGTTTTTAAAGCTGTTTAACATCTGCTACTGTTCTTTGCTGGCCAGCATGGCCCACTGTTAATCCCTAGCATGAGACCCAATGTTAACAGTGCTTAGGGGTGCATAACAAAAGCTTGTTAAACACCTTTCTAATGTCAGAAAGGTACTTGTCCTTTTCCATTTTGGAGCTTAATCACAGCACTCCATGCGCCATATATGACATATGAGTGTGTGAGTGTGTGTGTGTGCGTGCATGCGTGTTTGTATATATATTATTTGTTTGCTGAATAACACACAATATGTGCAGTCATTTTTCAATGAGACTATCAGGTTTGTTGAAAAGACAGTGAGTAATCATTATACTTGGAACACAAGGAAAGATTATTTTACGTCAACATTTCTGGTTACTGCTCCTGTACCCAAGGACTGTGATTACTATACGGGCAACTCATGGAATGACTGAATTCACTGCAACATCTGTTTACTTGTACCTGAACCCATTAATTTGACTCTATAATATATAGTTTCAAAAACTGTCTCTATTCACACAGTACATTGTTATATTGCATTTTATTAATCATTTTTTATTGTGCCATATCTGTTTTTTGTGCAGTTGCATGTCATTCTAAAAGACTGCTATTTATTGTATTTTATCAATGGGGTCTTCTACCCCATTCATATCACCTCTGAACATGGGCCGTAGTGAGTGGTGTTAACCCAACAGGACATATGATTCCTCATAGGCTGGTATCCCTGAAGACTGAGGTCAGTTCCCAATTACTTGAAGTCAGAATGATTTTGGTCAAATCCTTAATGATATTTACTTATTTGCTTGTTTATTTATTTATTTATCCTTTCTTGACCAGGTTAGTCCTACTATGCTAGAAGTTGCTTAATGTTCAGCATACAGCGTCACCCAGTACATTGTATTTTCCATACTATACAATACTGAGGTTTATTACAGTTTCTCCAAAATGTACCATGTTTGCATTCCTATACTACAGATTTCACCAAGTGTATTCAGTTGCCCAAATAAATCACTTTTCATACCTGATACCTGAATAATCCAGCCTGGTCAAATGGATGGCCATCAACACTATTTGTAATTTTACTTGATTGAGGCTCTGCAACCTTGAAGTTACTTTAAGGGGTGTACAAGGAAAAGCTAAAAGCACATATCTGGGAAGAGTCCTGGTGAACAGTTTGATAGTCCAGCTGAATCATTCAAGTGTTACTGAAAACTGATTTGATTCCATAAACCAGATCTGTTTTTCCATCTTCTTTCTAAAAGTTTATGAATCATTCAATGTTATTATCAGAAACAATACTATGTCATCACAGACCAGTTTATGCTTTTGAACTTATGTTAACCTTGGAATATCTCATTATGTAATAGAATGTCTACTCAGAAATATCTGTCATCATCTGGAGCTCTATAATTGTGAAGGCATCTAATCCTCAATCCTATGTTACCGGCATCTCATTTCACACATTCAGATCCTATTTACCTATTTTAAGAAAATGTTTCTATGAGACATTTTACTTTGTGTGTCAACAAGAAAACTTAACTCTACTTATAACCCTAACTAGAATTTCACCCTGTTCTACTACTTCCCAGTTTCTACTTTAAAACTAGACAATACTGTTTAGCATGAATGAAAGAGTGAACTGTAAAACTACTGTAACATTTAAGTATTTTATTCCTCTGAAGATAATGTCCTAAATTCTGTTCTTTGTCATTTTATGTACAATACAATGTATTTGAAATAACTGCTATTTACTATTTTACTGTAAACTACTACCTAGTTACTTTTGTTTGTTATTACTGTGGTTAGTTTGGAGCTTTTTTCCCCGGGCCTCTACTGAAAATGGACATATATCCAGTTATACTAGCCCGGTCAACACATGTAAAATAAATAAATAAAATAAAATAAAAATATGCATTAAATTAGTAAATGACATTCACTGACCAACACCAAATACATCTGATTCATATCTGCCCATATATACTATATGGGAATAGCAAGGACGTAAAAGGCATATTTTCACCTGCAGACCCTTATTCATATAATTTCTAAAACAAATGTTCAAATACTATGGAAGTACCATAAGCATGTTAAGCAACAAATTAAAACAAACTTATAAAACACAAGATTCATTCAGCTACATACCCATATGCTTCTCTATAGCCAGAAGAGCTCTACGAGTGAGCATGACTTGAAGACAATAAGAAAAATAATACATAAAACAAGTTAATATGATAGCTGTACATTCTCACCACCAACTGCTGACCAAAGTAAAATAGCTGATCAGTAATACTATAACTTACACAAAATGAGAACCAGCAAACCATATCCACTTCAGATAATTTGGTTGTACCAGGGGAACTGTGCTTTTTACCAGAGTACAAACAAACTTTTTTTTCAGGGTGAAAAGACATAGACCTCTGCCCTAAGCCCTACCCTGTAGAGGAGTTTAGGCTTACATAAATATTATACTTCTCCTTTAAACAACATTTAGAAACCAGGGTAATTTTACTTCTGCTGTTAACAGAACTGGCATAAGAAAGTGAACTTTATCTCATTTTCGTAAAAAAATATTCTAGGATAGCTGGGAAACATTAATTATGTGTTATTTATCAGTTTTTTTTTATCTCTAGATAGAATACTTGGACTGGAAAACACTAGCATCTTTGTCATCGCACCTTGGGGTAAAGAAAAAGTTCTGAGTAGTAAACCTTGATGTCTATGACACTTTACTGTAGGCTTCCCTGCAAGTTATGCCCACCCTGTTACAAAGATGTCATTTGTCAACACATACAATGGCTTACAAAGTGTGCAAAGAACATTGAGAGTATGAATTTGGAAAAAATGGTCCAAGTTTCCAAATGATATTCTTAAGGAATTGAAGGACTTCAAAGGCATTCACCACCAATACAGTTAACTAGAATTTTAAAGAAGCTATCCAGTAACTCAGTTAGTAAGAGTGACGGAAAGATGTGTACATATTAATGCCAGAGACAAAATTATGGATAGAGTCTGGAGATGGCAATGAAATGAGATTTTTTAATAGAAGTTCATAGGTTCATAGGTACTTACTATGCTAGTGACCCATGAGGATCTTTAGAAGTCTAGCTGCACATTCCCATGAAATTTTTAGCCCCTGTGATGCAAGTACGAATAACCCAGAGCTGTGAGAACATTTACGTGTCACTTCTATCCATAAGGGACAAGGGTACTAAACCAAGGGTGAATTTGCAGTTTTCCAATCCATTTGTCTGGATTACATTTGAATAGAGTAAGGGTAGTAATTTGCTTAATATGGAGAGGAAGACGATTACAAAGTGGTATTCTTTGTCATACATATATATCCCTCCAACATGTTATATTCACGTTGCAGAACAATTTAAAATCTCTTCAGCAGGTGAACTTGTTGATGTGCAGTAGATCTGACAAGACAGAGTCTGCTAAGGCTCTGTGTACAAGACAAAGTTCGCTTCTAAGTAGCCTGCATGATACCAATATGAGGGACAAGGCTTTGAGATGGTCAGTGTATTTTGTATGATTTAGGCCCTTGATTTTCTTGGTAAGAAAGCATTGTGGCTACTCAAATTGTGTCAAGTGTTTCAACATGCCTACAGAAGGGGACATTATACTCAATGATCTGCCTTATAAGTGCTGAATACAATGGAATGATCTTATCCCTGGACATAGACTTCATATCTTTACCAATAAAATTTGCAATGAAAAAGGACTTTCTTACAATAGTAGATGCATAATGATTGAAGGACAGTTTGTAGTCCATAAAGATTCCCAGGTTCCTAACTACCAGATCATTTTTCAGGGGTGTATTGTCAATGTGATAATTACAGGGCACATCAAGCTTGCCAAAGGAGGCTATTATATATTTTTTGGCATTTAGTTTTAGTCCATGCTTACAGTATCAGCTATTTGTTTTGGAAAGATCCTCTTGGGGGATTTTGGTGTCCTCATGAGAATTTATGATGGCGCCATGTTTACAGTCATCTGCACACTTGGTCAGCAGTAAACCTTTAGCTCTGATATCTGAGAAGTAAATGCGAAACATGAGTGGTCCAAGGACTGAACCCTAGGGTACACCACTAGTGACAGGTATTTGTAGGAGGCAGAAATGCCTACCATAATTTACTGGGTCTACTGTTTGCCAATTTGCTCTCCAATGAGTTACATAGGGATTAGCAGTTAAGTGGGAGAGCTTATCCCCAGCTAATTGTAAGATGGTGTAAAATGTCTTTGCAAGGTTTAGATATGGTGGTGTGTATTGATTTTCCCTCATCCAGTGTATCAGTAACTTTTTCAAAGAAGTTAACTGAGTTAAGCAGGCAGGAGCTTCTCTTGACAAAAGTGAACTGACTTCTGTCAAGAGTTTGTAGGTTTGTTGCAACTGCAGGACTTACTAGATAAAGTGGAACAACATGATTTGGTGCTAATGGGTGACCTGAATGCACATATTGAGACAGAACAGGATATTAGGAATGCCTGGGTCCAAATGGATATGGCAACAGAAGAAGGAGATGCCATTCTAGACTTCTGTCTGGGAAGTGGTTTGATAGCGGCCAACACATGGTTCAGAAAGAGTGACAGTCACAAGATCAGATCAGATACAAGAGTGGCCAATATGCAATTCAGGTAGACTTCCTCATAGTAAGGAAATGATGCTGGGGTAGAATCAGCAATTTCAAAGTCATCCCCAGTGAAACAGTTGGCCGACAGCATCAACCACTGGTTGCCACAATCAACTGCAACCAATGGTCAGAGAAGTATCTAAAGTCAGTAGAGACCAGGCTGAAAACCTGGAAGGTGACTGGAGAGAAAGCACAACAGTTCAAGGAATTGCTCTAGTACCTAAAGAAGAGGAGGAAATAGGTGGAGTTTAAGAAGAATGGCAGCGCCTCAAACAATATGTGTGAGGACTATAGTATGGATATGCGGCTGACTCAGGTATGGAAATAAGATACTTAAGGAAAGCTGGTGGTATTATTATTATTATTATTTATTTA
Source organism: Protopterus annectens (assembly GCF_019279795.1). Classification (NCBI taxonomy): domain Eukaryota; kingdom Metazoa; phylum Chordata; order Ceratodontiformes; family Protopteridae; genus Protopterus; species Protopterus annectens. The sequence goes on along the minus strand of NC_056727.1, from coordinate 666,394,536 downwards.
TTGACATTTGTTGACCAGGAAAGTCCAATGACCCATTTTAAGTGGAGGCCCGGGGAGAAAGGCTCCATACAATCACAGAAATGTTTACATAACATCAGCTTAAGTTTGAAAGTCAAGAAAGTTTTTACACAATACAAACTGAAGTAGATATACATGACAAATACATATTATAGATGTATACAATACAAGAAAATAAACATAGTGTGTTAGATTTTTAGTAATTCTGTTTGTATATTCTCATAAGTAAGAATACTGTTTAATCAATTCTGTTTATTCGGACACAGAAATAAAGAAAGCAAGAGAGATTGGATACGAAGACAGATGGTGTAAAAATAAATAAAATAAATAAAAATAAATTTGTAGTGTATAGTGGACAAAACATTTAAGGTGGTTTAATTATATGACTACAAGAACAGACAAGGTTATTGAGACAGTGTTCTTTTAGTGCAAAATTTAAATGTTTTCAAAGAGTCTAGTTGAGTAAGATACAGGGAGTGCATTCCAACGTTTGGCAATGGCATGTGAATAGAGACACTGTCCAGCTGTTTTGTTGGGTTTAGTTATGGTCGAGTTGTTTGTTGGATGACCTAAGAAGCCAAGTAGGGGTGTGTGTTTCTATTATAGTTTGAAGGGATAGACAGAAGTTTGGATTATTTAGTAGTATGTGGGTGAGAGTAAGTTGGGAGTAATGCAGGTAATGAGGGAACTCAAACCAGTTTATTGATTTAATGGCCAGGCAATGATGAGTGCGAGTTGGCATGCTGGAGACAAACTTGGTTATTTTATAGTAGCACGACTGCAGTTTGTTCAGGAGAGATGTGTGTAGGTTAGTGACAATGGGGCAATGATGTGTGCGAGTTGGCATGCTGGAGACAAACTTGGCTATTTTATAGTAGCACGACTGCAGTTTGTTCAGGAGAGATGTGTGTAGGTTAGTGAAAATGGGGCAACCATAGAGGAGGGAGGGTAGAAGTAGACTATTAGCTAGTTTCAACTTGGCAGGCTTGTCCAAATAGAGTTTATGCCTATAGAGATTGCCAAGCTTAAAATGAGTCTTTTTGACTGAGTTGTGTATATGATTCTCAAAGCATAGTTTGTCATCAATTGTTATGCCAAGTAGTTTGGCTGTTTTTACAATTTCAATTTCTGTATTGTTTTGAGAGAATATTTTAAAGTCTACAGTTAGAGGTTTGGTTGTGAAGAGTAAAAGTTTTGATTTTTTGGATTAAGTAGCAGTTGAGCTTCGTTAAGCCAGGATTCAATGGAAGTAAATGCATTTTGTGTTAACTTTAGGTGATCTGAGATGTTGTTAGAGGATGTAGTTATTGTTGAATCATCCATGTATTGAATGAGTGTACTTTGCAGGGATGCTTTATGGAGATTATTAATAAATATGTTAAAAAGCAAGGGCCCAAGAACAGACCCTTGGGGAACACCTATGCTGCTGAATAGGTAATCGGATTACTTACTTTGCCATCTAACAGATTATCTTCTGTTGTGTAGATAATTATGGAACCAGGATGGCATGTGCATACCTCTCAACCTGGAAATATCAAAAATCTGGACACGGCACATGAAAAATAGGTACAAATCTGTACACTAATTAACATCTAATTTGCATACATAATTACATAACCCCACCCACTCCAATGGAATTGTCGGATCCTAACTTTCAAACACAGACTGAAGAACAGACAATCAAACTATGGCACCAAAGTCCCCCTGCAGCCATTCCAATACCCCATTACCTGGCTATTTTGCCCCACTTACCATAAGCACTAATGTGTGCCTACTGCATTACTTCTACAATGATTATTTGGATTTTATTTTTACATTTTGCAGCACATCAATGCACAAACACTAACAGACATCTGATAAACAAAGCAATACTGTCTCATGATGAAAACAGACTTGGCATTAATACTTCTCTGCCCTTGAAACTCACATTCATTGAAGCAGCATTAAAACCCGTACCACATCCAAAGAAAATGCATCTGGCCAGTGGTGGATAAAGATTACCTTTGGGTTGTTTTCAAATCATTGGCCCCTTGCACACAAAACAAGAAACATACAAGATGCGTTCTTTTCTTTGATACACCTTCCTGACGTTATTAACTTATAGTCCTTGTATAATACAGCACACTTGCTAGACAGAGCACATTTTAAATTTATTGTTTGAATAAACATTTTTTCAGTAGGCTGTAGTGTAGGCAATGAAAGAAAATGCATGAACCAATAATTATAAAACTGCCCAATTCAGAACATTTCCATCATAAAAGTCTGCTTCCACACCCAAACTATAAATAATTATAAAGACAATGACTTGAATTATGGAATCATTGTTTTTAAATATATCCACTACTAGCATGTACATTTGCTTAAAAAACTTACAGGGAGCCATTTTGGTGAGTTTTGTAATTGTGCATGTGTATTAGTAGCTAAGCAATTCCATGCATGTTGACAATTTAATTGAAATGGGTTGGGAATGAAATGGTCCGCAGTCACACTGCCATGTGCTTTTGTTTGTGTACATGTATCTGAAGAAGGCAGGAGGACATTCAGTGTGATTCTAGTCTGTTACTATTTTAAGACATTGTGTCATTAGCTGCTTCTGAGAAGTATATTAACAATTACAGTTTAAAAAAAAAATGAATCACATATTTCCTATAATTCCTGTATGTCGGTATATCCAATTAAAAGCCTCAATTTGTAGAGTAAGTAAAGGCAAACTAAAAAAAAAAAATGAATGAATAACAAAACAGCTGTTTAAATAAATTTGAATATTAGGAAAATGCCTTAGGAATTATGACAGTTTTATTTTCCAACAGAAATATAGGAATATTTTAAATCTTCAAGGAAAATCCCTAAATCAATAAGGAAGAAGAAATAGGACAATAAAATCTGGAGTTCAGATCTCATTTACAGCACATATTCTATATTGAGCTGTTTATGTCTGGACTCTGGAGCATTTGTCTGTGGTGTGTAGCATAACTCATCTTTTCATTTTTGTCTTTCCTGGAGATGGAGAAAGAACAGTTCCTCTAGCAGAAAACCTAAAATGTTTGACTGCTAATGAACTGAACTGTCCTATTGTATGTAAAGGAATTAAAGAATGCGGCTTTCATTTTCAGTTTTAAATAGAATTTAAACTGGATTCATTAATCTGTTTAGAGTTGTCAGCACTTCTGTGTACGTGCGATTGCTGGAAGCATGACACTACATCTGCAATGTAACTACTGCTGACGTATCTGATTATCGAGGCACAACATTTCTAATTTATAAACAGTTTTTTTGCTCCTTCTGGAAAACAAATAATAAAAACATTCAACCATTAAAAACAGGAAAAGCATATTGGAATAAAACCCCAAATAATGTAATCTCTAGACCAAGGTATTTCCAGCAGAACTTTCTCAATTACTGAATGCATGAAGCAGCCAGGCTACGATTGCTTTCATAGCTCCTTTCTTGCCTGCCTCTGTTCTTTAAATGACTTCGTGTATATTTATGCAAGCCATACCAGCATGTGACAGTTAATTAGCAGCATTTCTCTTCAAAGCATATATGTTTCTCATCCCTTATTTTTATCATTTTACATATTACATTATTTTCTATCTTTGAGAAAAAGTTTATACTGGCATAACATTTCATACTAGAAGCTAAATATGGTCATACCACATGAATATACACACTCATAAGAGTGTGCACTCACCCGCACATGCACAACTGTAGGTATCGTACCTGAGAATAAGTGAATACCCAGCCACACACACACACTTTGTTTCCATACCTAATGCCTTGCCTTGCTTCATCCCGTTCTCTCAGCCTGCAGCCCATTCTGTTTATGTCGGCACTTGGCAGAAATTTGCAAAAATAAAGTAACGCCAGCCCATTCTCAGCATAGCAGTTTAAAAAAGTAAAGTAAAGCCAGCCCATTCTCGGCAGCATTAGTGCTGCTGCTGTTTAATTCCCATTTCCCGCCCGCTCACAGCCAGCCGGAAATAATGATGTGAGCTCCTTGAGCTCAATTCCGACTGGCTGGCAGCGCTGACAGAGTTGACGTCATCGCGCAGGTGATGATGTCAGCTCTGATAGCGCGAAAATTCAAAACATAAAAAAAGAAAGCAAAAAAATCAGAAATGAAGAGGTGCCACTCGGGAATTGTGGCACCCCTTCATTTTGACCCCACAACTCGGTAAAAACAGAGTAATTCAGGGTGGTTGGGAGGTCTGAGCATATGTGGGGAGCAGTTTACGGTCTCAAGTTGTAAAAGTAGTTTTGAGTGGGACACTGTATCAAAACCTTTTGATAGGTCTAGTAGGATCACTGATGTTAGTAGGTCTGCATCAAGAGCTTTGTATACAGTGTTGGTAAATGACAGTAAGGCTGTTGTGCTGTGCTGGCTGAAAACCATGTTGGGTGGGTGTGAGTAGGTTATTGTTCGTGAGATGTTTTAGCAATAGAGAATGAATACACTTTTTTAAAATTTTATATAGAGATGAAAGTATGGAGATGGGCGGGGAGTTAGATAGATCACTGATACTACCGCCTTTGGGAAGGGGAGTAATAATTCAGTTTTTCCATAGTTGTGGGACATATGATTCAGAGATTGATCGGTTAATGAGAATGCTAACTGAAAGAGCTATAGAATTTGCTGCAAGTTTTAGGTATTCAGCTGGAAGGCCATCGGAAGAGGGGGAGCATGGTTTTAATTTTGAGAGCAGTTTAAGAACTAGAGAGGTGGGTACTGGTTGTAATGTAAATAGAGGAGTGGATGGGTTTTTGTTGGAATTGCAATTTATGTGGGGGAGTGGTTAGAGAGTGTATTGTCATTTATGTTGCCGATTATACTTTTGTAAGTTTGTAGAGAGAAATCATTAACAAGTTTTTGGATAGTATCAATAAAATGAGAATTGGAGGCTTGGGCAATTTCTTTAGGGTCTTTGTCAGAAGATGGGGAGGGGTTGTGTTGAGTACCGGGATTTAGGAGAGAGGAAACAGAGTTCCAAAACAATTTGGGGTTATTTGGGTGGTGAGGTTAGTGGAGAAATAACTTTTTTTATCACTGATGCCCTGCTTTTTGGCATTGTTACGGAGTTGTTTATATCTGAGTTCAAGTTGTGGGGTTCTGTTTCTATGCCATTCCTTCCAGGCTTTATCCCTGGAGGTAAGTAACTGTATAGTTTATTTAGTTAGCCATGGGGCATGGTTAGGCCTTACTCTTTTGGTACTTGTGGGGGCAAGACTGTCTAGAATATCTAAAAAGAATGTATTGAAGTAGTTGACTGCTTCATCCAGTGGTAGGAATTTGGTAGGGGAACAGTTGTGAGTTTTTAGAGACTCTAAGAATAGTTGTTCATTGAAATGGATAAGATTTCTAATTGTTCTTAGATAATGCAGTTTGTCTATTTGAAATTGAGTTCTATGGGTATAGGCAGGAAGATGGTCACTAAAGGTATTGGGTAGGGTCCCTGCCTTGGTGAGTTTTGAGAGTGTGAGACGAGTATCCAGTCTAGGGTTGATTCTGTTTGTTTTTCTACCTTACGAGTGGGGTTAGAGATGAGTTGAGTAAACCTGTGCAAGTTAATACTATTTACTGGGGAGTCAGAGATGAGAGTTAGCCAGTTTATATTGTGTCGCCAAGAAGATGGTTTAATTTGATATACTGAGGGTGGTCCAGGTTAATAGACTTTCCACAGTAGATATGTTTTGACCTGGGGGAATACAGAGTATAGCAATACATAATTGTTTTCTGTTGTTGATGTGAAGGTTAACTAGTAATAATTCCATATTTCCAAATGTTGGTATAGGTTTATCATATAGTGTAACAGCTAAAGTATCACGGTAGATTATTGCAACACCTCCACCTTTTTATGTAGCTGGTCATTTCTATGTATATTATATCCAGGAGGGATTATTTCAGTGTTAGTGTTAGAGTGTTGGAATGCAGAAGTCTAAGAAGTCATCAAAAAAAGACAAGGAATGCAGGAAAAAGTGGGAGACAGAAAAGAAGGACAAAGCTGGGAAGGACTACTGGTTGGCTAACAACGACGCTAAGAAAAGAGTTGCAATAACAAAAAGCAAGGCATCAGAGGCACGCTACCAGCTTCTGAAGTGACTCAATAGATGGCACAAAGAAACTATATCAGGTTGTAAGACAAAGGCAGAAAGATAAGACAGTCAGACACCCTTCATAAGGAATGGCAGAAACAACCTACTCAACAGTCCACGGGGCATCAAAGTCAGATGTAAGAAGTCCTTCCATGAATGAAGAAAACCCACAGAAGCTGTAGTTTCCCAGACTCTGTCTATAATGAGAGAAGATGAAGAGCCCACCACAAAAGAAGCACATCAGTGAGAAAAATGAAGTTAGTGGAAAGCAGCAGGCTCAGATGAGGTCACAGAAGATATGATAATGATGCTGGGTGAAATAGGGGAGAAACTGCTCCTCAGTGTGCTCATAGCAATGTGGAGAGATAGGTGTATCACAAATGACTGAAGAATAAGCATACTAGTGGCAGTGTTCAAGGGGGACACTTACAACTGTTGGCAGTACAGAGGTACCAAACATCTGTCACATTGCATGAAAGTCCTGGACGGGTTAACTGATAAATATGTAATGTAGCTGAAATTAAGATGGGAGATGCACAGTTTGGATTCAGCTCAGGTTGCAGCATAATTGACCCAATGTTTGCAGTGAGACAGATACTTGAGAAGAAGCTCAAGATGAGGAAGGAGTCCAACTGGGCATTCCTGGACATGGAGAAAACATATGACAAGATCCCAAGAAAGCTGATTTAGGCAGTCCTGCAGTGGTTCAAAGTCCTACAAACATTGGTGGAAGTAGTGCAAGCTATGTACAAGGACTCAAGTACGACTAGTGTTCAGTCTTACACAGGGGTTCCCAGTGAGAGTGGGTGTGCATCAGGGTTCAGCTCTAAGCCCACTGCTGTTCATACTGCTGATGGACTATGTGATGCCCGTGCACTGGCCCAGCAATCAAGGAGCCTCAATCCTCACCACTAACACCAGTGAGGGGCATCCACACTGGGAAGGATAACAAATACAAACACAGTTAAGTATAATTTGCCTTAAGAGCACACAGAGATCACAGTCAGTATAGGGCTAGTTTCTCCCTTTCTCTCAAGATCTCCCTCAGACTCCTCCTGCAATCCACTGCAAATGCTCACCACAAGGGTTTCCCTATCATGATAAGGTTTCATCATGTTAACATGGTACAATTTGTGCCCCTGTCTCCTGCCTAGCAGTTCCACAATATAGTTAATATCACTTTCCTTTCTTACCACCTTGTAGGGCCCCTCCCAAGCTGCTTGCAGATTTTTGTGTCTGACAGGAATGAGAACCATGCCCTACAGCATACTGTCCAGCTTAAGCATTCCTGTCATACCATACCTTCTGCCTGGTTCACCTGGGCCAAACCCATGAGTTCCCTGAGCCTTGTCCTGAGGTTTAGGACATATGCCACAACAGACTCATTGTGAGGTTCACACTCATCTTTCCACTCATCACAAATTAAATCTAGAGGTCCCAGCACCCTATGCCAATACAGCAACTTAAAGGGAGGAAAACCTGTGGATTCCTGGAGAATCTCTCTGTAAGCAAACAACAGATGGGGCAAATATTTGTCCCACTCCCTCTTAAACTGATCTCTAAATGCCTGTAGCATGGACTTGATTGTAGAGTTTAACCTCTCAACAAAACCATTAGTCTGGGGATGGTAGGAGGTGGTCTTCAGGTGCTTCACCCCACCGTACTTCCACAGACAAGCAAGCAGGACTGACATGAATTTTGCACCTCTGTCAGTCAGTATTTCTTTTGGGAAACCTACCCTGCTGAAAATCTAACAAACCATTTGTTACCTTTTCTGACTCCATGCAGGACAAAGCCACTGCTTCAGGGTATCTTGTAGCAAAATCTACCACCACTAGGATATACTTTTTCCCTGTGGAACTTGGGGTACTCAGATGCCCCACAATATCCATAGCTACCCTCTGAAATGGCTCCTCAGTCACAAGCAAAGGCATCAAAGGAGCTTTCACCTTGTCTTCTGCCTTGCCTACCTTTTGGCACTACTCACAGGTCCTGCAGCACCCTGTTACATCTCTGGGAATTCCAAGCCAGTAGAAGTTTTGCATAATATGTCTCTTTGTATGTTTTATGCCCATATGACTTGCAAAGGGAATATCATGGGCTAAGGCTAGAAGCACCAGACAGTAGGTGCTAGGCACAACCAACTGCTGAACCCTCTCACCTTCTAGCTCTCCCTCAGGGTTTCACTCTCTATACAGTAACCCTTTGTCCCAGTATATAGATTCCTCCTTACCTTGAGAAACACGTGCCTCCCTAGCTACCTGCTTCAGGCCTTGTAATGTAGGGTCTGAGAGCTGAGGCTGTCTCAACTCTCTCCTAGCAACCCTTCCCAGCTCCCCTTCCAAAAGGAAGTCTGGTATCCTCTGAGAGCGGTGCCTCACTGTCAGCGTGAGTACTACTACTCACCTCTACCTTTGCAGTCCCTCTGTCCAAGGGAACATCAGTAGCCACAAGCAGCTGTGGCTCACCTTCAGTCTCACTGCTACAGGGCAGCTCCCTCCCTGAAGTAACCACCTCACCAGTCCCGGCTGCAAGCATGCGGTCTGTCTGGGTCTCCCCCAGGCTACCAGACCCACATGCTTGTCTCAAAGCCTGACTGTCTGTAACTGCATTGACACATGGTACTGCCTCATCCAAATCCTTCCCTATCAGGACATCTGCAGGATGGTAGTTCGGTACGCCTGTTGTCTCAAGACAACCTAATACTGGCATTTTGTCTTTCCCACTTGCTGGCTCCCTCACCTTTTGTTCCCCATCTTGCTTTCGTGGACATCTGTATGCCACATGGCCCCACTGGTTGCATTCAAGACATTTAACACTAAGTCATGGATGCATACCTGGACTAGTTGCTTCACCTGCTACTGGCAGATTCTGTTGGGGCAGTCTGGGCTTCCCACCATGGGTTCCTCTAGATCCATGAGCAGTACTTGGGGTCCCTTTCCTGTGCAGGGATGCCCTGCTTGCTAGGCATAGGTCTCCCTTCTTCCCCAACTCCTCAGCTAACTAGATCTTCATGTCCTCAGGTAAAGTGCTAAGGGCTTGCTCCCTCACCAAAAGGTCTGTCAGCCCTTCAAAAGTGGTTTTCTGATATCCACTCACCCACCTATGAAAATAAGTGGTCAGTTCAGCAACATAATCACAAACACGTTCATCTGCCTTGCATCTATGCTCATGAAACTTTTTCCTATAAGTTTCAGGTGTTAGCTTAAAATATTCTAACAAGCAATTCTTAACAGCAGTATAATCAAAACAGTCAGATCAGACATTTTGGACAAAATAGTTACAGCTTTACCATGGAGTAAGGGGGTCAGGAACCGTACCCAGAGCCTTTGGTCAACATCATACTGTTTACATACCCTCTCAAACATATGAATGAAACAATCAAAATTATCCTCCTCTGTAAACTGCGGAAGAAATTTACTGACCTTTTGTGCTTCTGGGGTCCAGTTACTCCCTTCTCCATTACCTCCATGACTGTGGCGAAGAGTCAGCATTTCCTTTTCATGCTGCCCCGGCTGCTCCTTTTCCACAGCTTCCATTTCCAAATGCCTGGCCTCCAAGTCCAGTCTCTTTAGCTCCAGATGGATTTTTAAGTCCACTGCAGAAAAGGTTGAGCTGACCATTCCCTGAGTGTTGTACATCTCCACGGTCAGTCTGATCATCTTCCTGGTTGCTGTTTTCTGATGCAGCTGTGAGCAAAGCTGCAATCCTGTCTGCCTTAGTCAGCTTTCCCTGCACCAGTCCTTTAGCCTGGCACATCTCAGCTAACTGGCTCCTTGTCAGCTTTCCATACTCCTCTGCTGACATGCTTGCCTGCTCTCCCTGACTAACACACTCACAAAAGAAATAAAACAACTGTGATCTGAACTCTGAATATTCACTGCATGGCTGATTTAGAGTACAAAAACACCTTCAGTGATCACTGTACACAAGCTACAGGAATTCACTATCCACACCACTAGCCCCCCAAACATCTCTAACGCCCAAGTGAGAACTGCTCTCTCCAAAGCAAAAAACACAGCATCCATGGGACCTGATGGTGTCCCCGGCTGTGTGCTCCACGAACTCAACGAGGAATTAAACCCACAGCTAGGACAGCTGTTTAATCATAGTCTCACCTCCGGATACGCACTCCAGGAGTGGCGCACTGCAACTGTGGTCCCACTTCACAAAGGCGGTGCCTCCACCGACCCTGGAAATTACCGGCCCATTAGCTTGACGAGCCTTATCTGCAAAGCCATGGAGAGGATCATAATGGACCTCATAAATAAAGACATAGGGAATTTGCAGACTTTGGATCCAACCCAGTTTGGCTTTGTCAAAGGCAGATCATGCATTTTAAACTTGGTTGACTTTTTCGAAACAGTCACCAAAGCCATTGATGAGGGAAAGGCAGTCCATACAGCCTACCTCGATCTGGCGAAGGCCTTGATACAATACCCCACTCGGGTATCATTGAAAAACTCATCAGCTTAAATGTTAACCCATACATCACAAGATGGATTGCAAACTGGCTGAGTGACAGAACCCACAGGGTCAGAGTTGCTGGCGCCATGTCAGACTCAAAGCCTGTCACAAGTGGTGTCCCACAGGGCTCAGTCCTGGGCCCACTCTTGTTTGGCATCTACTTTTCCGAAGTACAAGCAAACACAGGAGGGTTATGGCTGACAAAGTTTGCAGATGACTGCAAACTGGGCCATAGTAGAAAACACATCTGACACAGATATCCTTCAGAAGGGTCTCACAGAAACGGATAACTGGTGCCAGAGCCATGGCCTAAAGTTAAATGCCAAAAAATGCATAGTCATACCCTTTGGGAAAAACAAGGTTACACCTAGCTACCAAATAGGTGGCAATCCACTGAGCACAGAAGAAGTTATCAGGGACCTGGGGACCCAGGTTGATAGTAGTCTGTCATTCGACACCCATGTAGCTAAAGTAGTTAGGAAGACCTTCTACATTGCCCACCTTATCATGAAGGGATTCGCATCTAGATCAAGGGAGGTCATAGTCTCCTATACTCATCACTCATCAGACCAATGATTGAGTACAATGCCCCATTCGAATGTATCTGACCCGACACTTGCAGCAGCTGGAGAGGCCACAAAAGCTCCTCACCAAAAGGATAAAGGGTCTCAAAATCTGTCCTATGCTGCCCGACTGAAAGAACTCCAGCTCTATTCAGTCGCTACCGCTTGCTCAGAGGTGACCTTTGCCTAACATACAAGGCCATGTCAAACCCAGATTTGATGAATATGCTTCACCTCAAAAATCTAGATCCGTCAGAGCCACAAGGCGGGAGACTTAAACCTCGACACGCTATTAATAGGGCGTGCTGGAGGGATAGATTCATCACCCAAAGACTCCCTATGCTGTGGAACAAAATCCCGGTATATGTGAGGCAGAGCACCTCGCTGGCCTTGTTCAAGAGAAATCTTGACCAATGGATGGGAGATCGCAGATATACCCCAGGGATTACCTCAGTGTCACTGCTCGACAGAGGCACAGCAAAATAATGGGTATAGTTCCCCATACTAAAGGGGTGGCGTAAGCCACAAAACGATGGGCTAGGCTTGTAAATGCCCTCGGGCAGATAGCCTAGTATGAACCTATGAACCTATGAACTACAAGCCAATTAGTATGTGCCAACCAATTAATATGTGGTGTGGATATCTCACCACTGCCACCAATTAATATGACACACACGTGCACTGGCCCAGCAATCAAGGAGCCTCAATCCTCACCACTAACACCAGTGACGGGTGTCCACATTGGGAAGGATAATAAATACACACACAGTAAAGTACAATTTCCCTTTGAGCACACAGAGATCACAATCAGTCTGGGGCTGGTTTCTCCCTTTCTCCCCAGATCCCCAATAAGACTCCCCACTGGCACAGCTATAAGGTCCAGATCTCAGCCTAGTGGGTCAAGCTAAAACCTCCAGCACCCTCTCTGTCCAACCAGTGTTTTGTGTCCCCGCCCACGTAGCTGACACACACACTTTGAGATATGAGTTATTTACAAACACAGAGACACTCTTGGGGAAGGTTGGCACAGGTTCTCCAGCTATGCCCCTTCTGCCCAGACAATACGGTAGTACCACTTGCCACCAACTACTATTAGCTACTAATAAGGCCCTTATCAAAGGGTGTCCAATTACTGTGCAATATTATTATCCAAATGGTAAGTGTGATGAACAGCAAGACTTATTTGGAGTGGCTTGGACAGTATCACTATATACATGCAATGTACACTAGAGCTTAAATTATCTCTACATAAAACAGCCACAGATGAAAGATTTTAAATATTTAATAATAAATAATAAAAACACAAGACAATACCTTTTACTACACAGTGCTAGCCAAGAGTTCAGAGATCACAGAAACATGCTTAAAATAATACAGTAGAAAAGTTCTGACATCAATACAGAAAACAGCTGGACTAGACTTACTATTCCCTATCTATATCTTAGAGCAAACACAGTTCTAAAATAAACTTACATACAGAGCAAGGCAGTGCTGGTGATGTTGTCAGTTCTGAAAACAAATGCAAAATGCTCTGATTCTCTCTCTTTCTGTCCTTAAACTGATAACACAGTACCACTGACTCATTTCAGATTACATCATTATTCTCTGTTTCCTAGGCTAACAGAATCTACGAATTTACAGCCCTTTTAATCTTGCAGCTGGTCAGGAAGCCGGAGCAATAAAAGACATTATACATGTAAATTCTAGCCATTAACTCTGGTCTCAAAACAATAGGAAGAATTCCTTCATTCAGACATCTCAGCTCCGAGTGTTGAAATCAAACAATTATACAAGGCTTGATTTATCAGCTTTCTTCCAGCAGAGTGCACTGTTGTTACTTTTACATTTAACACCATTTTCAACCATTTAAGAGAACAAGCCTGTAGCTTATATTAATATTTACAAATGACAGAATTATCTACAAAATTATATCTGGCTAGTCTGGCAGCCTTCACATATCTTCACAGACTACATTAGCAAACAGGTCAGTGGAGACAGATCAACAAAGCTGGTGCACATAGATGATGTGGCATTAAAGACAGACTCTGAACAAGAACTTCAGCAAACAACAGGGGAAAGGAATGCAAAATTGAAGGCACATGGGATGAAACTGAGTACAGATAAGACAGTTGTAATGGCAGCAAGTGGGGAAAATCAGAAGAAGCTAAGAATTGAGATAGAAGGGAAAATAGTGGAAGAGGTTCAGGTATTTGGGAGGGGTGGTTGAGGAGAAGGGAAGTCTGAATGAGGAGGTCAAATCTAGAATCAGAGGGGCTGCAACCAACTGGCATAGTGTGTCATATGTAGTACATGACAGAAGAATGCCTAAGTAGCTGAAAAGTAAGATGTACAAAACAGTGCTACAACCAGTACTACTGCATGGTACTGAAACCTGGGTAGTAAAGTCAGAACTTTTGAGGAAGCTAGAGGTGATAGAGAGGAAGTGCCTGAGAAGGATGCACACTGTGGGTCAGACGAAGAAATAAGGACAAAATGGCAGAAGCAAGAGTGGCTCCAATTGCAGAAAAGGTGAAAGAGAACAGATTGCAATGGTTCTGGCACACATCCAGAAAAGTAGAAGATAATCAGGTGAAGAAGACTTGGGACAGATAAGAAGAAGGCAAGTGTAAACTAAGGCATCCAGTAAAAGGCGGATGGATTGTGTGAGAGCAGATCTGGGACAGTCAGGCATGACTGTCGAAGCAGGTAGGAGCATGGCACTGAATAGAGAGAGATGCTGACAGTTCATATCACACCCCAACCCCATGCAGAAAAAGGGAAAAGAGGGTTGATGATGATGATGTTTGGAAACGCTCAAGAAGACTTCTTTTACTGATCAATTTTGCCCAGTGAAAGAAAAACTCTTTCTGTGGAAGTATCCAGTAAATATTCCAGAAAAAACTACTCAGAGAGAAGGGATTTGCAATGATTTCTGTAAGTTCACTTGGAACCTCAGACTGCTTCTTCTGTTTCTTCCATTGAGACCAACAAAAGTGGTTCTCCCTTGCCTGGTGAGGACAACCTTAAAGCTGAAGTGGATGTGTCTAATCCTCTATCCTTAGTGGCTTCCCGAGGAGCTACACCAGAGGGAATGAACATCAATGATGAGCTGGTTTATGGTCATAGCAGTCACCCATAGGTGGTTAAGGCAGTTTGTGTGCTAACCTAACACTTGAAGTCTTCCTAGAAATTATCTTCTTTTTGTGAATAGGAGAAGGAAGAACTGAGGAGACTAAAGATTGCTCCATGATTGAGCTGAGAAAGGAGTCTGAAAGATGTCTAGCATAGCCAAGTCAAGTCATTAAACCTCCTGACAAGAAAAATACAGTTTTGTACCTACCATAAATGTAGATGTTCGAGTGCTAATACAGCTGCAGTCCTTGCGTATGGGTTCTCCTGCCGTCAGGCGGGTCCTCGGTCGGCCGAATTCCAAAGTCTAGGTCCGGCGTCGGTTGTCGTCGCTTCTTCCCTGACATCAGTGCGACAGGGGTATAAAAGAACCAGCCAACGCCATTTTCTTCAGTTTTCCTTGCCACAGATGTCAGGTGCCCCCAGAAGGAAGGCAATACATAAAATTAGGTAATAATACAATGCAATATAATCAAAAAACAGTAGATGCAAGCAAATACACCATAAAAGAATACCCCTAGAGGGGAAGGAGGGAAACCTGGACTGCAGCTGTATTAGCACTCGAACATCTACATTTATGGTAGGTACAAAACTGTACTATGTTCATCGTGCATACAGCTGCAGTCCTCACAGATGGGTAGAATCCCAAAGCTAAGAAAGGGGTGGTAGGCACTAGGTGTAACTAGGAGGAGTCAAAATGCCCTGCAACACTGCAGTGGCAAAGCCTGCTCTAGATTTGGAGTATAATGGTAAGTTGTAGTGCTTGGAGAAGGTATGCACAGAACTCCAAGTGGCTGCTTCCAAGATATCCTTGGTAGGAACTCCTCTGAGAAAGACTGTAGAGGTGGCTGTGGCCCTGGTGGAATGAGTTCTAATGCCTGTAGGTACAGTTTTGCCATGAAAGAAATAGCAAAAGCGTATGCAGTGGGCTATCCATTTTGAAATTGTCTGTTTGGAAATTGGTTTTCCTTGAGCTCCTACTGCATAGGCCACAAAGAGCTGTTCTGATTTTCTGAAAGGCTTTGTTCTGTCCAAATAATAACGCAGTTGTCTGTGGATGTCCAAGGAATGTAGCAATCTCTCCCCTTTGTTTTGAGGATTAGGATAAAAAGTAGGTAAGTGTATGGCCTGATATAAAGCTACCCTGGATACCACTTTAGGCATAAAGGACGGGTTAGTTCGTAAGGAAACTCTGTCCTGATGGAAGATGATAAAAGGCTGGACAGCCATGAGAGCCTGTAATTCTGAAACTCTACGAGCTAAGGTGATAGCCAGAAGGAAAGCTGTTTTCCAGGACAAGTATTGCAAATCAGCTGAAGCAGCTGGCTCAAAAGGAGGCAGGGTGAGTTTTTCCAGAATTAAATTAAGATCCCAAGCAGGTATTGGTTGTTTCCTTGGAGGTCTCAAATTCTTAACCCCTCTGAGGAACTGTCTTAAGAGAGGATGCGAGAATAAGGGTGGATCAGTGTTGTATTCTGCAGAAATGGCTGAGGCATGGAATTTGATGGAGGAGAAAGAAAGTCCACTGCTTAGCAGTTCTGTCAAATATTGTAGCATTTGTGGAAAATTCAGTTTTCCAGGGTCCTGGCCCTTTTTCTCATTCAAGACACAAAAACGTTTCCATTTTGCGGAGTAAGCTTTTCTAGTTGATGGCCTTCTGGCCTCCAAAATGACATCCTGCACCTCCTTGGAGAGTAGGGTCTGCTGTGATGCTAAGGAATCTTCCATGTGGCTAGACTGAGAGTTTTTAGCTGACTGTGAAGAGTTTTGAAGTCGTGTTGAGTCAGAAGAAGAGGCATTAGAGGCAGGGTCCATGGTGGGGAATGCGTCAGGCTCCTCAGGAGTGGGTACCAGTGTTGCCTTGGCCAGTCTGGAGCAATGAGGATCATCTTTGGACTGTCTGCTCTGGTCTTCAATAGAACTTTGGGCAGCAGAGGAAGAGGTGGAAAGGCATAAACTGTCATTGATGTCCAGCTGAAAGAGAGAGCGTCCACTTTCCAGGCCTTTTGATGGAAGATCCTTGAGCAGAATTTTGTCAATTGATGATTTTTGTGGGAGGCAAATTGATCTATGTCTGGTCTTCCCCATTCTTGGATTATTTCTGTAAAAACTTTCGGATGCAACTTCCATTCGTGTGGATCTGTCATAATCCTGCTTAGGTTGTCTGCCAGCATGTTTTCCTTGCCTGGCAAGTACTGTGCTTGTAGTTCCATTTTTAAGTCCATGGCCGTGTTCCAAAGTGACATGGCCAGTCTGCATAGGGGGTAAGAATGTGTCCCTCCCTGCTTGTTTATGTACCACATAACTGTGGTGTTGTCCGTTCTTATCAATAGATGACCTGGTTTTAGAAAGTTCTTGAAAGCTATAATAGCATTTATTACTGCTAGCATTTCTTTTTGATTGATGTGAAGGTGCTTTTCTTTTTGGGACCATTTGCCCTGAATGCACCGATCTGTCATATGCGCCCCCCAAGCGTAGTCCGAGGCGTCTGTTGTGATGACTTGATTTGCTTGAGGCTTGCAGAATGGGAGACCTGTGTTTGTTTGGCATGCTTGAGCCCACCACAGAAATTCCTTTTGCAGACATGGAATTAGTGGTATTATTGTTTCCAAACTGTGGCTGTGTTGAGACCATATGTTTTTCAGGTACAATTGTAGTTTCCTCATATGCAGCTTTGCACATGGGATTAGTAAGATGCAAGATGCCATGAATCCCAGAGCCTGCAGGATTTTCCTTGCAGTAAGCCTGGTGCAATTTGCTAGTGTTCTGAAGTATTGGATTAGTTGCCCCTGCTTTTCTGGCGTGAGGTAGGCCATCTGGGTGTTTGTGTCCAAGTTGTCACCCAGGAAAATTATCTTCCGAGAGGGTATTAGTCTTGATTTCTTTTTGTTGACTGTGTATCCCAGAGAGTTTAATAACATTATTACATAAGCCAGATGTTTCTGAAGGATGTGTTTGCTGTCCGCTTGGATCAGGCAGTCATCCAAATAGGGATATATTTGTATCCCTTGAAATCTGCAGTAGGCAATTACTGATGCCAGGCATTTCGTGAATACTCTGGGCGCAGTAGATAAGCCAAAGGACAATGCAGAGAATTGATAATGAGTTGAACCTGCAAGAAATCTGAGGTATCTTCTGCAATTTTGTCTGATTGGGACATGCAGGTATGCCTCCTTGAGGTCCAATGTTACCAGCCAAGACTCCTTGCCCAGCATGGGAAGAAGCTGCTGTAGAGTGAGCATCTTGAATTTTGGTTCGAGTAGGAATGTGTTTAGGATGGATAGATCCAGAATAGGTCTCCAATCTTTTCCCTTCCTTGGCACCAGAAATAGCCTGGAATAAAACCCTTGACCTTTTTCGTGCATAGGTACCTCTTGAATAGCTTTCATGTTTTTGAGATCTGTAATTAGCCTTTGTGCCTCTGCCCTTTGATTGTGTGGCAGGTTTGGCATGCCTCTCATTTTTGGAAGGGTGTGAAAATGGAATTTGTAGCCTCTGTTTATAATCTCCAGGATCCATTTGTCCTTTGTGACAGTATGCCAATTTTTTGAAAATAGTGCCAGCTTTCCTCCCAAGGGGGCTGCCATTTGAGATCTGGTTGGCATGCAAAGTGGAAAGTCATTGGGTTTGCTTTCTGACAGATTGCGAGTTGTCCTCACCACCTCTTTGTGTAGGAGCTTGCCATTGTCTGCCTCTGTACGATCCTTGGGATTGTCCTCTGCCCCCCGGGTGCCTGTATCTGCCTCTTTGGGGTCTGTCTGTGGCAGGAAAGGACCAGTTTTTGGAAGGCCAATTTCTACTAAAACGTGGGGGTTGTACCTGTAGAAATTCTTTCACAGTTTGCATTGATGTAGCCTTTTCCTCCATTTTCCTTAATACCTCCTCAGCATTAGAACCAAAATAGTACATCCTTTTGAAGAGGAGCGTCTAGTAATTTAGCTTTGACATGTTCAGGTAAGGCTTGTTCCTTAAGCCAGGCATGCCTACATATGACTGATCCTGTAACAGCAGCTCTGCATGACGCCTCTAGAGCATCAAAACCACATTGTAAGGTATGCTTACCCACTTGTTCTGCACTATGTATCAAGTCCTGCAACTCCTTCAAATCTGGTTGTTCAGGTTGTGACATTTTACTTTTCAAATGTGATAACATAAACTGTTGGTATTTTAGCATATGAAACTGACAGTTTAAGGCCCTCATAGATAAGGTAGCCGAGGTATATACCTTTTTTCCCCACCTTTCTAAGGATCTGGAATCTCTCTCGGAAGGCAAAGGATTTTTAGCAATGGAGGCCTTAACTCCCTTGGGGCCCTGTGAGATGGTTTCTGGGTCAGCAGCATGGCTCTTGTATAGAAATTGGTGTGAGTCAGGGACCCTGTAGTACCTGTCAGGCTTAACTGGAGCTGGAGGTAGAGAATCCGGGTTAAGGCAGACCTCCGAGTAAACATCATCTAGAATGTCCAAGACAGGAGGTATAGCCAAAGGCCTGTGCTGAGGAAGCAAAAGAAATTCCCTGAGCCTTTTCTTGGAATCAGAATAATCCTGGCCTTCCCAGTGGAAGTGTTCCCTTAAGGTATGCAAAGTTTCCCCAAATTAGTAATCCTCAAGGGGAGATAGAGAAGGAATGGACTCCTCCGCATCAGAGTCTTCAAATGGGAAGTAAGAATGTTCCTGATCATCAGAGTGCTCTGAAATAATGGAGCCCTGATCAGAGGAGGGGGAATCTTCCTCCACTCTAGGCCTTTTGTCTGGAGGGGGCTGAGAACCTCTGATAAGAGTAATTAAATCCTCAGCCATTTTAAGCATCTGTTTCTTAGGCATGGGGCCTGGAGATGGGCCCTGTGCAGCTGGTCTCTTAGAGTGCATGGTTGCTTTAGACTTAGTGAAAGCCTTGATAGAAAAAGAAGAGGAAGGTCTGAAGACACCTTGAGTGGAGGTGGACCTCTCCACATTCTGAGTTTCAACTCCGGCAGTGGCTTTGGTATCTGTAGTCGGGGTGTGGGCCGAGGAGCCTGCAACCTCGGGTACAGGAGACACTGTCAAAGGTAGGTCGTCGGTAGGCAGGGGCTGCGTAGGCGCCTCACTGAGTACCGGACCATGTGTAGCCGGCTTTGGCGTGGTGTCGGTAGAGGCCGCGGACCTAGAGTGTCGGTCCTCGTCTTTTCGTTTTTTTAGACAAAACCGGAGTCGGAGTATCCGACGACATAGTATAGTTAAATGCTTTTCCAAAATAATGCTGGGCGAACTCCGCCCAACGCTTAATAGTGCGTTTGTTGAATGTAGCACAAAAGTGGCAGGCCGAGACCTCGTGGTCAGGGCCTAAACAAGGTATACAGAGGGAATGGAAATCCTTATGCGGTATTTGCTTCCCACAACAAATACAATTATTAACTTTGTCTGACATCGGTCTGAGGCAAGAAAAGTTTCCCCAACGGGGTACTTGGCCTTTAAGAAGACTTCGGTTTCCAAATTTTCGTAATCTCAGGAGCTGGCAGACTGGCACTTGCGAACTGCTTCTGCTTCGGGCACCGCCCGGCAAGAAAGACTGAAGAAAATGGTGTCAGCTGGTTCTTTTATACCCCTGTCGCACTGACGTCAGGGAAGAAGTGACGACAACCGACGCCGGACCTAGACTTTGGAAATCGGCCGACCGAGGACCCGCCTGATGGCAGGAGAACCCATATGTAAGGACTGCAGCTGTATGCACGATGAACATCTTAAAAGGCTTGAGATAAAAACTTTGCCAACAGACCTTAGAAGCACAATATCATTTCCCCTTAACATCAACATTCTACATAAAAATGTAGAAACAAAATAATGAAAAGCCAGTTTTTACACACTTTTATCACATAAACCCTTGCCTATAAAAATTCCTTCACAACATATCACAGTCCATAGAAAACACATCTCTTAGCATAAAAATAAACTTTTTTTCACAATAAATAGAGTTTGTTGTCATAAAAAAGATGAAACGGGATTTTTTTTTCAGAAGGGTATTTGCTCAGCATTTTAGGATCATTAGCCAAACTGTCAGTTCCCTGTTCATTTTGGTGGCAAGAAACTTCTGATTACTTCTGCACCCTAACTACCATCTTATGTACTCTGTTTCAACTCCTAGGTTCATAGGTTGTTACTTGGCTAATGACCACTAGGGCCCTTACAGGACTAGCCACATATTCCAAACCATTTGGGTCCAGATTATCCCATGGGGGAGGGGGGCATGTTAGCAAGCAGTTAGCTAAGGATTTGTAGGTGGGCATTAGTTAGGATAATACTTTTCTTATTGATTGCCTCTGTCCATAAGGAATATGGGGGCAAGACTGGGAGGTAAATTTACAATTTCCCATCCAGTTGTCAAGGTTTCATATGGATAGGGTCAAGAAAGACCTCTATTTTACATGGATGGGGACCCTATTACATAGTGCGGGAATCCTTTGGGACACATATCTGTTTCTCCAGCACATTCTGTTTATGTCACAAGCAAAGTTCAGATCCCAGGATCTAGTGTTTATGGTGCTGTTTGTTTTGCATATGTGCAATAGATCCATCAAGGCTGAGGTTTGAGGAAGACCTGTAAGCCAGGCAAAGAGCCCCTCTCAGCAGCCTGCAAGACACTGAATACAGTTACAGGGCCTTTAGGTGAGCACTGTAGAACAAGGTATTCATACACTGGATTCTCCTGATGAGAAGCTTTTGTGGGTGTTCCAGCTGTTGCAAGTGTCTGGTTAGAAACATGCCAAAAGGGGCATTGTATTCAATGATGTGTCTGATAATGGCCAAATAGATTGGTACTATAACTTCCTTGGACCTAGATCCCATAACCTTACCTATAAGTTGGGAGACATAGAATGATTATCTCATTATCTTAACTACATGTTGGTCAAAATCCAAATTGTTGTCTACATATGTGCCCACATCCCTAACTATTGGGTTGACTCTTAAAGGGGTTTTATCAATGGAGCAATTAACTTGTATTAGGGCACATGGAGGGTACCCTGAAGCTTTGATAACTGGCCAGCCATTATATTCTGTGCAGCATATAAGCCATACAGCTAAGGCTACTACAACAGTGATTTAATGTTGATCACCTCTGTTTCACTGGCCAAATGTAACAATCCCTATATAATGGCTACAGTCCACTTGATATCTCTTGTGCCTACTTCATTATAGACACTATCTAAAAAGAACGGTCCTTTAGCAATTTTGTCTTTATAACAATGTAATCCATAAACACATGTTGGAATCTGCCTGATTTTCTTAGTGTCAAATACATTTAAAAAAGGTCAACTTGCCCCAGAATGTTTTCTCATGGTGTTCAGTACTTCAAGGATGCTTGCCTGCTACAGACAAACAATCTGTAGAACAGATACGGTGTCACTAGCTAAATAAATATTTTATTTTACAAAAGCCAGGTCAAGCAAGCACTTAAAGAATTAAACTCAAAATATGTATTTTGCATTCCTAACTCTTCCTCAATAGTTTAACAGGTTCTTGCCTGCCAGAAACAAAACAAAGAGATCAGAGATTAAAGAATGGTTCTGTTCTCTCATTGCCTATTTTTACTAATTTAGGAGAGACTCACTACCACTGCTGAGCTAGATGGGTTGTTTGCTGGACAAACAGTGTTTATACTGGGTAAAAACATGATATGTTAAGGAGGACTACATGTAGTCTGCTTCTCTGCAATATAATAAAAAGAAATCTGCGGATGTTCCAGCTTGCACTGTGTCTATTCTTATTAATAGGTCAGTTCAGGAATCCTACATTCCTAACATTTGGAAATAATCATTCATCATTCCCCTTCATAATGGAGAAAATTCTGTCAAACTTGTTAACTACTGCCTAGTTACTATCCTCCTTTCATTGTCTAAAACCTTGGAGAAGTGTATTCCTTCTCGACTACTTACGTACATACTGCAGTCTAACCTCATCTCCTCTAGTCAGCATGGTTTAGGCTCTTACACAGCATAATTACTGCTTTACATGGTTTCCTATATATAATTAATCTCAAAGGGAATAAGGCAAAATAGTCTCCAAAACATTCTTCACCCTTTCTAAGGCTTTTCAAAGAATCTCTCACCAGTACTCCCAGACAAGATGGCTAAGCTTGGCCTCTCTATAACCACCATTACCTGGTTTCATAGCTATCTGGCACATAGATTACAATCTTTTAAGTGGCAAAATCAATTCACTCCCTTTCAACTAGTCTCAGTCTGTATCTATTGCACAAGCATTATTCGTCATATTTATCACTGATCTAAATGTCATCCTGCCACCATTGTCCAATATGCTGACAACTCAACACACTTCTTCTCTGTGTCTACCCTCAAAGAATTTCAAAGCCACACCTAAGCTACATTCTCTAACACTGAAACATGGTTATAAGAATCTTACTTGCTACTTAACCCTCCAAAAGTAAATTAATATTCTTCACACCTAACCGTCACTCTGATGTAACAACTTCCTTCAGCATTACTCTGCCAATAAAGCCACAGTTGAACGAATTACATAGCTTACACTTCTGAATGTCACTGTAGATAATAACCTGAAATTTGACAAGCATTCTGCTACCATCAAAAAAAAAAGAAATACAAAAATCTAGGACCCCCTCTAAAAAAAACAAAACCTTGTTTGACACAAACCAGTAGAAAAGCATTAGCTGCCACATTCTTGCTACCAACTCTATTTTATGCATCCTCAGCCCTTACAAACAGTGCTACAATAAAGTGACTAAATTTGCTGCCAAGTTCTCATCTAAAACTTTTCACGGTAAAGTCCTAAACTGCTATACTGGATGGAACTACAAACGTACCTTACTTACTCATGTTTAAAAATAGCCCACGTTACATATCATCCCAAAATTACCCATCATTACATAACCTTCTTTAAAAATATACATTTAATAGAGAGAAAAACTACTGCTTTTATTACAGTATTATACAACAACGCTGGAGACTCCCTCTACTCTCACTGTATTACAAAACTTTAAAATAAACCACTCCTTATTAAAACTGTTTGAAAACTATAAGCAATTTAAATCTCAACTGAAACTTCACCTGAAGGAATCATGGCTATCTCCTTTTCGACTGACACTAGAATAGGTTCATTACCCTAGACCTGGTATTGCATTATCCAGCACCATTCCAAATGGTAACTCTAACTCTACCCTGGTGATTTCACACAAACTCTCCTTAATTCATTCTGCACATTGTTAGTCTTTTAATTCACTCATCTATTTCCCTCATTCCTTTAAGCATAACTTATTTTCTTTTCTTCCCATCATTTGTCTCATTCTCAATAAACTCCATCTTATACTGCTACTTGTATACTTTCCTCTTCTCTGTATCACTAGCTGTTGTTTTCTCTCTTTTACAGTGCCAGTGTTGTAATTAAACTCTACATTGTAGCACATATAACCAGTTGCAGTACCTTATTTGTCTACTGACACTATCATTCTGTTTTGTGCAAACTATGAACTACCTAATCTCTTAAGTGTCACTTCAAAGAAAAACTCTTGGTCTCACTGGCCTCATTCTCATTACTCTCCAATTAATACTCTTACTCATGTACTTTCCTCTGCACTACATGACTAACTATTGCTTCCTCTCCTGCAGGGCTTTTACCGCATCTACACTGCAACACACAGAATACCCAAGTACAGGACCTTAATTGTCTGCTGATACTGGAGCTTCTCTTTCATGGAAGCTACCTAATCTTCTGGTTCTCATTTCAAAAATGTAACACACCAACTCATTACAGTTAGGATGAGAGTAAGCATTTCTAGTTACCACGTACCTAAAAAATGCAAATGCTCTACTGCCCATGAGCCATAGGATCCATTCTTCACAAACAGGTTCTGTTTATCATGTTTTTTTTTTCTAGTGTCTCTCTCCCTACACCACATGTGTATGCTTAACATTATTCTTATTCTGACTTTGCTAACTGCATTCTGTAGTACTGTCTCTCCCACTATTGCTAAAATTCTATTTTTTGTTGTGTGCAAGATCTTTTAAAATTGTTTGTTGTTTTTTAAAAATTGTTCTTTGTTGTTTGGAGCTATTCTCCCTGTGTCTCTTTTCTGGTAAACAAATGCAAATAAATAACAGATAATAAATAGAAATGAAATGTAATATTTATAATATAAAATACTAAAGGTAACTGCTACCAAAAAATAATAAACAGTAAAAGATTATGACAGCGCCATCCCATGCCCAAAAACCAAATCCCTACTAACTGCAACCAATTTCTCTACCTAGTCATTTCCCAAGCCTCAGTATACCTCCATAAGTACAGCATTCTCTTCAGACACCAGTACAAGTCTTGGACTGACATAAACCAAAAACCATTAGGAACTATTTCTAGGCTAACCTCTCTCTCTATTAAGAAACACCCTAGCTAAAATCCAGCCACCCCCAAACCCAGCAAACACCATGCTGACCTATTTACAAAATGCCTGTATAGCCACATCGATAGCTGTATAGAGTAACCTGTTCCCACTCATACTGAGAACAAACTATCAATCAGTTATACAGTAAAAGTAAGCAAATCTTGGCCAAACATAGGACGAACAATGCCATACATACTAAAAGCCCCCAACCAATCTATACAGGCAACCAAGAGGGTTATGTAATACTTCAAAGGCTAAATTTGAAGAAAAAATAGCTTCTCAGGCAAAGGGCAACCACAAAGCTTTCTACAGCTATGTCGGTAACCTCAGCTGAACTACACATCAATGCACAGAAGTAATTGTAATTGGCATAACCCACACTGGACCAGAATCCATTGCCAACCTTTTGGCTAACAGATTCAGCTCAAATTCCCCCTCCCCTCCCTGATAGTCCACACCACAATCCCTCCAACTATTACTAGGGAATGGGTCATTAACGCACTTTCCAAGGCCAGAAACACTGCATTGATAGGCCCTAATAACATCCGGAATGCTTAATAAATAGCACAAAGCATTACCTCTCTGGTCTTGAATTACTTGTCAAGTGGAGCCTACAGTTAGGTTTTGTTCCCAAGGAAATGAATATGGCTACAGTCATTCCCTTCCAACCACTGACCTGGGTAACTACAGGCCCATAAGTCTGACCAGTCTTATATGTAAGGCCATTGTAAACACTGGACCCATCACAATTTGGCTTTATTAAATGAAGGTCATGCCTATTAAATCTTGTGGATTTTTTTGAGAATGTCACCAAAGCACTGGATGAGGGCAAAACTCTGCACACAGCTTCCCTCGACATGGCCAAGACTTTTGATACAATACCCCACTTAGGCATTATAGACAAGCTCACTAATTTAGATATAAGCCCTTCTATCACCCAATGGGTAGCCAACTGGCTCATTGATAGGAACCAAGGCGTCAACATAGGTAAGGACACCTCCACCAAGAGGCCAGTCACTAATGGAGTCTCCCAGGGCTCAGTATTGGGCCTGTTCCTTTTTGACATCTATTTGTCTGAAATGGAAGCAAATGCTGAAGGTTTATGGCTGACAAAGTTTGCAGATGATTGCAAGTTGGGGGCTATCATCAACTCCCCTGCAGACACTAGCATTCTTCAAGAAGGCCTATCACTGACTAACAAATGGTGCCAAAGCCATGGTCTTATACTCAATTCTAAGAAATGCATAATTGTACCCTTTGGGAAGTGAACCATCCCAGCTAAGTACCACATTGATAATACACCCCTAAGAGTCGACCCAGTGGGTATGCATGTAGACAGTAGCCCTAACTTCGACCACGACGTAGCCACACTGGTGAAGAAATCTTTTTAAGTTCCACAACTTATAAATAAGGGTATGGCATCTAGGTGCAAAGAGGTCATTATCCCACTGCACACCGCTCTTATCAGACTAATCATAGAGTATAATACTCCCTTTGGTATGTACCTGATCTGGCATATGCAGCAACAAGAGCAACTTCAAAGATTCCTTACAAAAAGAATACAAGGTATAATAAATCTGCCTTATGCAGAGCACCTTAAAGCCCCTGCCCTCTACTCAGTCTTCTATAGATTGCTGAGAGGTGATCTATGCCTAGTTTAAAAGGCATCTGCAAATCTCACAGTTGTGAATCTCCTGCATATTTGTAAATCACACAGTATCAGAAATACAAGACCTAGGGACATGAACTTTGTCTGTGCCTTAAACAGAACAGTCTGGAAAGACAGATGTGTGTCCCAGAGACTGCCCCTCCCATGAAACAGGCTTCTCATCCATGTGAAGCTGAGTTTGTGTATTACCCAGTTTAAGTACAACCTAGACCAGTGCATGGGGAATAGGAAATTTACTCCAGACCTGGAACCCATGTTCCTTATGAACAGAGGTAGCATAAATGCCTGGCCTTCAATGTCCTGTTTGGATTCAGGACATCAATATTCCTTCCAAAAAATGTGGCTAAGCTTAGAAAGCCCCCCCCCCCCAGCTCACTAGCCTAGTAAGAATTTATGAATCTCTAAATATAATGATAGTATTACAGACATTGGCAAACGACCTTCTTCAAAGCCCAGTAATGGAAACCTAGCAGGAGCTCTTTTAATTGAAGTCATTAAAATGTCTAGCATAAATAACCATCAACCTCTACTGGAAATGCTACAAAAACACTACTGAGGTACTCACAGCTGATTAAAAACTTACCTACCTTATTCTCTTTCAAAAATGGACTACCTCCTCATCCCGGTCTTCATAAACCAAAGCATCCAATAGGTACCTTGTTTAAACCTGTAATTTTCATCAGCCTGTTCCCCTCTAACCTCCCTAGCTCAACATAATTCTGCTAGGTGAACTACAAAGCCCCACCCTTTCACAAAACAATTAAAACACAACTACAGCTGGCCATCAGTAATCTGGCGCAAGGGCTTCAAAACAGAAGTGCAGAGGGTGCCATTAAAATTCAGAGGATGCTGCAACTGAAGGAGCTGCAGAGGTTTAAGTGCAATTAGCAGGGAATGAAAGTTGTCTGGTACAGAAAAAACAACTGGCACCTCGGCTTGGACAATAAACAAAATGAATTTAATACGAAACTCCACAAAAATGCAGGTACAACTCCACAAAAGACAGGTTAAGCGCTTTCATCTGACACGCAGACTTCATCAGAACAAGAATACTCAGTACTACATTCTATATATACAAAAATTGGCGCCAAAAAGCCATAACAAATAGCGCACATAAGAAACACACTTATTTCATACATAAATCATATACAGTTGAATAAAAACATATATATTTTATTTTACAAACATCTGTGTTGCACTATACTTATCACATCTATTATAATTTATACTAACTAAATAATTGATTAATTAAATACTATAAATAAAATCTTGTGTATTGCTTATCTATAAAACTATTAAGACATAATTAAATATGGTTTTATACTTATTGAATCATTGAAACCTGGATATCTAGTGGCATCACAAAAAATCTGCCACCTACTTTCCTTCATGCCCAACAAAGCTTTAATATTTCCACCATATGGTGAAATCCCCACTTTGTCAATGATTGCAAATTTGAAATGATGTGTGTCCCCTCTATGTAGTATATGCCGATATAGGGCGTTCTTTTTGGCCTTGGTCCTAATGCAATATATATGATCGTAAATGCGTCGTTTGAACTGTCTCTCGGTCTTACCTATGTAGAATGCGTTGCATTCTACACAGGTAGCCAAGTAGATCACGAACTTTGTATTGCAATTACCATCTCTACTATGTAAATATATTCTATTTAAATTGTCCAACTTGCATCCTTCCACCTCATTAATAAATTGACATTGATTGCAAGCTCCACATTTTTTAGTTCGTGAAATTCCCCTTTTCTTATCGTTGCTATTAGATTCTAATAACTTCTTAATGTTAAATCCAGTATTATATACTATCTTGGGATGTATACCTAATATCTGTATAATTTCGTCATCCCTAATGACCTGGTTCCATTGTTCTCTAATGATAGCTTCTATATTGTATACCACCTGTGAGTACATCAATACACAAACCATATGACCCGGTTCATCTTTGAAATTAATTTTTTGAAATGTAGTCATACTGCCAAAATTCCCTAATAGGGGCACATACTTTTTGCCCCACTCACTAGTGACGTACTCAACTACATCATTCAAAAGAGTTTCAGGGTACCCCCTGACCACAAATAATGATTTAATAAATTCCATTTATTTTAACATAATTCCTCTGGTTGATGACATGCGGGCAGCCCTAATGCACTGCCCTTTAAAAATATTTTTAAACACTTGTGGGGGATGGTTGCTGCTATAATCCAGATAATCATTAGAAAAAGTCTCTTTCCTATATATACAGGATATAAATCCATCGTCCCCATGACAGATGTAAGTATCCAAAAACGCAATGCCTCTAGTATTTATAGAATGAGCAAATTTGAGAAAATCAGTTGTACTATTGATGTAACTAATAAATTCAGAAATCTTGTCAGCAGGCCCTTTCCATAATACAAAAAGATTGTCTAAAAATGTAGTATAATATTGAATATACTGAAAAAATTCAGATTTAAACAAGTATTCTGATTCCCATTCGAGCATCACCAAATTGGCAAAAATGGGAGCACATGAGGCTCCCATTGCCACACCCTTAGTTTGCCTAAAAAACTCATTTTCAAAATGGATATAATTGTGGTCTAATACCAGCCCCATCATGTCGGTAATGAGGCAAATTTTGTCCCAGTCAAGACTGGAGTATTTTCTTAAACTGCTGCTGAAATACTCGAGCCCCAAATCCCTTGGAATGCATGAGAAAAGATCAGCTACGTCAATTGTAATGTAAATAAGATTACTATTCCATAATTAGGATGTTAATTTCCCTAAAAACATCCACGAGTCTTTGATAAGGTGTGGGATTTTATTGTACACTGGCTTGACCCATTTGTCAATGGCAACACCCAACGGGAAAGTTTTCGATTTACTCCCTGATATTATAGGTCTAAAAGGAGGTTGTGTTAAGTTTTTGTGGACTTTAGGAATTCCAACAATCATAGCTAATAAAGGAAAATCCACCTTCAAAAATTGATAGATCTCAGTCGTAATCCTGTTGTCTAACAAATATTCTTCTAATGCTAGATCAATATGCTTATAACCAATATTGATCTCATTGAGTGAAATTGTATCATAATTTCCTGATTGATAAAGGATTTTATATATTTCATTAATATAGTCAATTTTATTAAATAACACAATCCCACCACCTTTGTCAGGCTTCATTAATCTAACCTCTTTATTGTTCACAAAATTTTTTAAACAATTGTATTCGTCCACAGTTAGATTAGCATACAACCCTGTTTTGATACTATGGTCAGTCCTATTCATTTTGTTGAACCTATAGATATCATTACATACCATTTTCTCAAAATTTGCCACTTTCAAATTGCTTTGGGGTATATATGTACTTTTCTTTTTAAGCTCTATAGGTACCAAGTAGGTACTGTCAGCATTATTTTGTCTAAACTGAATGGCTAAATTTAACCTCCTACAGTACAATTTCACTTCTAAAATGGTATCTACTAAATTAAATCCCACTGTAGGAATAAATGTCATACCTTTTGAAAACACCCTAAAGAATTCATCAGATATGTCTAAATTAGTATAATTGAACACATTGAATCCATTTTTGGTGTAAATAATGTTACCTCGGCTACTCCCCTGTGTTTCATTTAAACCAGCTTCTTGTTCTAGAACATGGTCAGCACCCCCCTGTACACAGCTATGATCATCTCCCAACAAGATGGAATTTTCAATACTTAAATCAATTTGTTCATTCACAAACATTCTAGTGGTGGTGTCCATTTCACAATTGTCATTTTTATCCTATCTATCCCAATCTCCTGTTCCTTGATGCAAATGTACTTTTTGGTGGGGGATAAATCCTGCCCCCCTGAAAATTCATATCCCTTTCCACATTTCTATATTCATATCTACAATCCCTATCATCATCCTCATTCGACTGTTGTTTAGGCCAAATATATGCCCTATTATTAGCATATTGTTCAACATCACGGACTATCTTTCTATTTTTCCTTTCATATATCAATGCCACTTTACGATCAGCTCCAGAAAACTGCTTGTCATACAAGTCATTCCATTGACTAAACATTTCATTGTTGACAATATCAACATTTAACTTGACCACTTCTTGTATTAATCGGGACAATTTTTCGTCATTTTTCTTAACCAACAATCTAATGTAACTAAATCCAAAACTGTCGAACAATTTATTAAACTCTACTACAGTGTCATGATTCAAGTCCAACCCCATCAGTACTTTAAAAAATCTAATACCTTTGGGTACAACTTGTAATGCTATACATTTGCTAAAATAAGCATTTTTAATCTTAATATTTTTAATGGCTATTAATTTTTTACCCAAAGTATAAATCATATCCTTGATTGTTGTTTTTTTACCACTTAAACATTGTCCATTATTGTAACCCACATCATTATTGTCATGTTTATCAAAGTCATAATCATTGCTTAAAAAAACGGTCCAAAAAGCCAGTCATAACTTCACCGTTTGATTTGTCCATACCCATGATTTTATGTTTGTTGGATGCAATGTTATGCCTTCCTTTATTAATATTAGGACTAGAATATGTCAGTACCTTTAACATTGTCGCCTTGCATCCTAACTGTAGTTGAATAAGTTTTGACGGGCTGCAAACGTTTAGGACGAGCCCCAAGCTGCTCTGCCTCATCTCGCACATGAAAAAGGCTAAAGTCGAATGTAAAATCATCCGTGGATGGATGACTTATATTCAGTTCCTTATCACGACTCAAACAGCATTCATGTGGCGTTAAAATACCAACATCTACACGATTACCTTGCCCATTCAGTATTTCCATCCTTTTAGACCAATAATATCAGGGAGTAAATCGAAAACTTTCCCGTTGGGTGTTGCCATTGACAAATGGGTCAAGCCAGTGTACAATAAAATCCCACACCTTATCAAAGACTCGTGGATGTTTTTAGGGCAATTAACATCCCAATTATGGAATAGTAATCTTATTTACATTACAACTGATATAGCTGATCTTTTCTCATGCATTCCAAGGGATTTGGGGCTCGAGTATTTCAGCAGCAGTTTAAGAAAATACTCCAGTCTTGATTGGGACAAAATTTGCCTCATTACCGACATGATGGGGCTGGTATTAGACCACAATTATATCCATTT